>NW_022630174.1:0-247500 GCF_010909765.2 Amblyraja radiata
GCGCAGGCGCGTTCGCCGCAGAGCGGGCCACGGGCTCGACGTCGACGTCAATGACAACGTAAACGACAACGTACGTACGTGCGTGCGCCCCATCGCCCCACCCCCACCGGCTCTCGCGACCAACGGCTTTTGGCGCCTTTTCCCGCCGTGGGCTGGAGTTGTCCACGTGACCCGCGCTCTGGGTGCAGCCGCCGCTCACGTCACGTGAGGAGCCGCCAACGGCCGGGGGGAGAGGGGGAGGGGCTATAAATGGTTTATAGTTGGGGTGGGGATTGGGGTTTAGTTGGGTTGAAGTTTAGTTGGGGTTTAGTTGGGGTTTAGTTGGGATTGGGGTTTAGTTGGGGTTTAGTTGGGGTGGGGTTTAGTTGGGGTTTAGTTGAGGTGGGGTTTAGTTGGGGTTTAGTTGGGGTTTAGTTGAGGTGAGGTCTAGTTGGGGTTTAGTTGAGGTGAGGTTTAGTTGGGGTTTAGTTGAGGTGAGGTCTAGTTGGGGTTTAGTTGAGGTGAGGTCTAGTTGGGGTTTAGTTGAGGTGAGGTTTAGTTGGGGTTAATTGAGGTTTAGTTGAGGTGAGGTTTAGAGGAAGCGAGAGGTTTAATCGAAGCAATGTTTAGCGAGGTGACGTTTAGCTGAGGTGAAGTTTGGTCGAGGTGATTGAGGGGTTTAGTTGAGGTGAGGTAAAGTTTAGTTGAGGCGAGGTTTAGTAGTGAAGTGTGGGGTTTGATTGAGGCGAGAGGTTTAATTGAGGCGAGGGGTTTAGTCGAGGTGTAGGTGAGGAGAGGAGAAGTGTGTGTCTGAGCTCAGGAAGGGAGATCCAGGAGTTGCTGAAGGAGACGAGAGACCATGTCTGGGACACAGGGCTCAGAGGTGAGACTCCAGGGAACTTTGACATGGAGAACGGGCAGAAGATGCCGGATTAATGTCATCTCAGGGGCCTGGGAACGGGGAAGATGCTGCTGCTCCTTCTCAGACCATGCACCATGTATCAGGTACAATGTTTGTTTTTCCAGGATGCTGACCATGTCAAAGACATTGCTGGCTATTTTTCCAAGGAAGAGTTTGAAGAAATAAGTGACTGGAAGATGCTCCGTTATAAGAATGTGAAGTGGAGTTATGAAGCCATACTTGCCATTGGTTTGTAGAAAATATTCCCTGCCTATATTTATTTTTCCTTTTTGCCAATTTCTAATGATGGATGCTGACATGAGTGTTTTCCCCCCCATATGAAATCTAAATAGATATGTGCTTTCTGGGAGCAAGTCCTTGGTTAGATCCTTCCACCTTCCATTTCATTCCACTGGTATATTTTGAGAATGAGACTGAGGTCGGCCGGCTTCACCCTCTGCTGCGCTGCATCAATACGTGGCTGTTGTGAGTTGTTTCCCCAGTCTATATCCGATGCATTTGCAACATGGTTCCTGCTACCCCGCCTGCCGTGAGGCTCCAGAAGTGGCAATGAGTGCATGTGTGTGTGGGACCCCGGTGAGTGTGGGAAGGAGGGAGGGTGAGGGCAGCGTCAGGAATTGGAGGCGAGATTCAAGGAACTGCAGATGATGTATTTTAGTTTCGAGATACAGCACGGAAACACCCTTCGGCCCACCGAGTCTGCGCCGACCAGCGATCCCTGCACATTAACATTATCCTGCACTCACTAGGGACAATTTTCACATTTACCAAGCCAATTAACCTACAAACCTGCATGTGGGAGGAAACGGAAGATCTCGGAGAAAATCCACGCAGGTCATAGAAACATAGTGCAGGAGTAGGCCATTCGGCCCTTCGAGCCTGCACCGCCATTCAATATGATCATGGCTGATCTTCCAGGTCACGGGTAGATTGTACAAACTCTGTACAGATGGCACCCGTAGCCGGATTCGAACCTGTGTCTCCGGTGCTGCATTCACCGTAAGGCAGCAACTCTACCGCTGCGCCACTGTGATGGATTACAAATAAAAAACAAAATGCTGGAGTAACTCAGCGGGTCAGGCAGCATCTATGGAGGACATGGATAGGCAACGATTTGGGTTGAGACCCTGGGAGGAGGGACTGTTGTGAGGGACCGAGGGAAGGAGGGTCTGAGTTGTGAGGGAGACTGAGGGACAGAGGGTGTCTGTGGGTAAGGGGTGAACAGTTCTTCTCACAGAACAGTGCTTCTTTCATCATCATCCGTTCCACAACAGAGCACTCCCTTCTCACCGCTCCTCCGGCAGCTTGCTCTCCTCACCGTTCCTCCTACAGCGGCTCCCTCCTCCCGCAGCACTCCCTCCTCACCACCACTCCCACAGCACAGTTTTCTCTCCTCAGTACCCCTGTCAGAAACCCAGGCATTCTAACCCAATGGACAGACTGGGAGAAGACCGGAATGAAGACAGAGAAAAAGACAATGTGGGATGTGTCCCGGCTAGTTTAGTTGTAGTTTAGTTCAGAGACACAGCGTGAAAACAGGCCCTTCAGCCCATAGAGTCTGTGCCGACCAGCAATTACCCGTTCACATCCTTATCTATGTTTAGTTTAGAGATACAGTGTGGAAACAGGCCCCAGACAGCACCCATAGTCGTTGGCGCAGCAGTAGAGCTACTGCCTTACAGCGCCAGACAACCGGGTTCGATAGTGACTACGTGTGTTTGTTTGTATGGAGTTTGTACGTTCACCCAGTGACCTACATGTGTTTTCCACAAGACCTTCAGTTTTCTCCAACACTCCAAAAACGTACGGGTTTGTAGGTTAATTGGCTTGGTATAGATGTAAATTGTCCCCAGTGTGTGGGATAGTGCGGGGATCGCTAGTCGGCGTGGACACGGTGGGCCACAGGGCTTCTTTCCACACTGTATCTCTAAACTACACCTAGAACTAGTTTGTGAACAGGTGATCGATAGTCAGTCAAGATTAGGTGGGCCGAAGGGCCGGTTTGCGTGCTAAAAACAAACAAGGCTGTTATTGGACTTGCCATGGAACTACCCCTTCTCCGTGTGCATTCAACCTCCCAACGTGCAACATTGCACTCTTGCTCGGATTAAACTCCATCTGCCATTTCTCCGAGAGAACGTGCAAACTCCGTACAGACAGCACCCGTAGCCAAGATCGAACCTGGGTCTCTCGCACTCTAAGGCAGTAGTCCAATCGCTACGTTACCACGCTGCCGCACTAATGCAGAGAATCTTCGCTGGTCAGCCCGGCCACGGTGGGCTGAAGGGCCTGTTTCTGTGATGTACCTCTAAACTAAACACATACCTAGTGTGAACAGGTGATCGCTAGTCACCGCGGACTTGGTGGGCTGAAGGGCCTGTTTCCGCGCTGTATCTCTAAACTAAACACATACCTAGTGTGAACAGGTGATCATTGGTCATCGCGGACTCGATGGGCTGAAGGGCCTGTTCCCACACTGTATCTGCACTGTATCTCTAAACTAAACTAAACTGACCCATTGAGTGACTCCAGCTTTTTGTGTTTATCATTGGTTTCAGCCACCATCTGCGATTCCTTCTACAACTAAATTCACTCTCTCAACCGTAAACCCTCGTGATAACACCACTTTATGACAGATTGTAATTCTGTCGGACGGGCCTGCCGACTAATGTCGATGCTCCCTTGCCACTTTTCTGTCTGATATGAATATTGATTTCTCTAACTTCAAGTAACCCCTGCGTTCCTCCTCTCTCCATCCCTCCCCCACCCAAGTCGCACCAACTTCTCGTTCTCACATAGTAAACCGCTATCAACGGCCTGCTTCCTTTACCATTGTGAGCTTTTTTTGCATCTTTCATCATTGTTCTATATCTCTCTACATCACCGTCCATATCTCTCGTTTCCCTCTCCCCTGACTCTCAGTCTGAAGAAGGGACTCGGCCCGAAACATCTCCCATTCCTTCTCTGGAGATATGCTGCCCGTCCCGCTGAGTTACTCCAGCCCTTTGTGTCTAACCCCCCCCCCCCAGATCCGCTGATACATTTCCCTTCATTCTGTGAAAGAACATTTACATTTTTAGCACTAAATTTCCTGTCACAACTTCTGACTACTTTCTCATATATCAAGAGGTCGTTGGGCCGCTCGAGTTTCTGCCGCTTCATAAGTTATTGTGATAATGGTAATATAGCGAGCAAACTCAATGCGAACATATTTGTCTGTAGGGCTTATATACACAAACAGGGATATAATGTTGAGGCTCTATAAGGCGCTGGTAAGGCTGCTTTTGGAATATGGTGAGTAATTTAGGGCACCGTATCTGAGGAAGGATGACTCTAAGATAGTCCAGAGGAGGCTTACAAGAATGATCCCAGGAATCAGTACACTTACCGATGATAAGTGTTTATTAGCACTGGGCCTGTTCTCGCTGGAGTTTAGAAGAATGATGGGGGGACCTCATTGAAACATACAGATTAGTGAAAGACTTGGATAGAGTGGATGTGGAGAGGATGTTTCCACAAATGGGAGAGTCTAGGTCATATCCTCAGAATTAAAGAACATTGTACTACTATTCCTTATGACCTAATGATAGGAGCAGAATTAGGCCATTCGGCCCATCAACACCATTGAATCATGGCTGGTCTATCTCTCCCTCAACCCCATTCTCCTGCCTTCGCCCCATAACCCCTGACAATCGCATTAATCAAGAATCTATCATTCTCATACCTTAAAAATATCTATTGACTTGGCATCCACAACGTTCTGTGGTAAAGAATTCCAAAGATTTACCTCCCTCTGACTAAATAAAGTCTTCCTTATTGCCTTCCCAAAAGAACGTCCTTCAATTCTGAGGCTGTGCCTCTGGTTCTAGACACTAACTTAGTCACACAAAGGGGTGGTGGGTATACGGAACAAGCTGCCAGGGGAGGTCATTGGAACATTGACTGTTCCAACATTTAAGAAACGTACAGGTACATGGATAGGTCTGAAGAGGGTCACGACCCGAAACGTCGCACATTTCTCCAGAGATGCTGCCTGTCCCGCTGAGTTACTCCAGTATTTTGGGTCTAGGTACATGGATAGGACAGGTTTGGAGGGATATGGACCAAACGTTGGCAGGTGGGATTAGTGTAGCTGGGACATGTTGGCCAGTGTGGGCAAGTTGGGCTAAAGGGCCTGTTTTGAAGGGACTCAATCTGACTGTGGTTTGTAGAAACAAGGAACTGGTGAAACTAGTCCACTCCCTCCGCAGATCCGCTGAGTTCCTCCAGCACTTAGCTTTCTAGATTAATAAAGGGACTTCTGCACCCTCATCTTCGGGGAACTGTTGGATATATTTTCCCGTAATTCTGAAAAAAGGACATTTTTATTTTTCGCACTAAATTTCATGTTCCACTTCAATGTGAAGCAAGATGTCATCTCTTGGGCCTCTCAAGTCCCTGCCACTTCACTGTTTCCCATGAGTCTTACTCATACACTAGGGATAACCTACGGGGGTAAATTAAGGTCAGAAGAGGAAAGCTGAAGTGGGTGGCACAGTGGGGCAGTGGTAGAGTTGCTGCCTCACAGCGCCAGCAACACAGGTTCGACCCCGACTACATGAGTTGACTGTACAGAGCGTGCACGTTCTCTGCGTGGGTTTTTTCCAAGATCTTTGGTTTCCAAAGACGTACATGTGTGTAGGATAATAGGCTTGATATAAGTGCAATAGTCCCTAGTGTGTCGGATGGTGTTAGTGTGCGGGATCGCAGGTCGGTGCGGACTCGGTGGGCCGAAGGGCCTGTTTCTGCACGG
This sequence comes from Amblyraja radiata, assembly GCF_010909765.2. Lineage (NCBI taxonomy): Eukaryota > Metazoa > Chordata > Chondrichthyes > Rajiformes > Rajidae > Amblyraja > Amblyraja radiata. The sequence goes on from NW_022630174.1 coordinate 5,694, forward strand.
TATCTCTAAACTAAACATAGAACCAGTGTGTGAACGGGTGATCGATGGTCGGCGCTGACTTGGTGGGCCGGAGGGCCTGTTTCCGTGCTGTGCTATTCTCTGTTCTAGGTTTTCACTCTGCTAATTCCTTAAAAAACTTTGCGGGATTAGTTGGGCAAACTTGCCTTGCACAAATCCAAACAATCTTGAATCAGTAACTCAGCTGGTCAGGCAGCATCTCTGGAGAGAAGGAATGGGTGATGTTTTGGGTCGAGACCCTTCTTCAGACCTGAAACGTCATCCATTCCTTCTCTCCAGAGATGCTGCCTGTCCCGCTGAGTTATTCCAGCATTTTGTGTCTATCTTCGATTTAAACCAGTATCTGCAGTTCTTGAATCAGTGCAGTGCAGAATCACTACACAATTCTTGAATCAGTGCAGTGTTGCCCAAATGAGCACCCTAACCATGGCGATGTGGAACAGGAGACTGTCACACCCACTAGATTAAATACCTCCAATTTGACAGGGAGGGGAGTAGGGGCCGGTGGGGAGGGGGTTACAGAGACCAGGAATAGGGTCAGAGCCAGAAAAGGTTTGCAGAGATAGTGAGGGACTCTTCCCACATTACACCACTCCCTCCACTAAATCAAAGTCATGCCCCATCAGAGATGAAAGGGGTTAACTATTTGCTGATAAAGGAATACTTCATTATTTTACTTCAGTTTCCTGATGTAAATTTTCCCCTCTACATATTCGTGTTCTCCACACAGTGACGGCCACTGAGAACAAGAGTTTGACAGTCGATATTCCAGACACGAGCAGTGAACACAACCCAGGTACGTAATTCTGTGTCTGTCGCTTGTCCCCACAAACAGCAACCTGTTTAGTTGAGTTGTAATTTTGTACAGAGCCTGATCACTGAAATACTTTGTGTATTAAGGTAACTGCAGATGCTGGCTTACACCGAAGTTGGACACAAAATGCTGGAGTAACTCAGCGAGACAGGCAGCATCTCTGGAGAGTTCAATTCAGTTGTCTTGCTATTGAGGGAGTGCTGCATAGGTTCATCAGGTCTGAAAAAGGGTCGCGAATCCGAAAGTACACAAAAATGCTGGAGAAACTCAGCGGGTGCAGGAGCATCTATGGAGTGAAGGAAATAGGCAACGTTTCGGGCCGAAACCCTTATTCAAAATCCGAAACGTCACCCATGCCTTCTCTCCAGAGATACTGCCTGTCCCACTGAGTTATTCCAGGATTTTGTGTCTACCTTCAATTAAAACCAGTATCTGCTGTTCTTCGTTAAACATTTTCGCCAGGTTAATTCCCGGGATGGCGGGACTGACATATGATAAAAGAATGGGTCGACTGGGCTTGTATTTACTGGAATTTAGAAGGATGAGAGGATATATTATAGAAACATAAAACATTCTTAAAGGATTGGACAGGCTAGATGCAGGAAAAATGTTCCCGATGTTGGGGGAGTCCAGAACCAGGGGTCACAGTTTAATTATCAGCGGTAGGCCATTTAGGACCGAGACGAGGAAACACTTTTTCACCCAGAGCGTTGTGAATCTGTGGAATTCTCTACCACAGAAGGCAGTGGAGGCCAATTCACTGGATGTTTTTAAGAGAGAGTTAGATTTAGCTCTTACGGGATATGGGGGAAGAAGGCAGGAACGGGGTACTGATTGTGGATGATCAGCAATGGCCTCCCTCCTGCACCTATTTCTATTATTCTGTGTTATCTATGTTTATTGTCGTATGTACCGAGATACAGTGAAAAGCTTTTGTTGCGTGCTAACCAGTCAACGCAAAGACAACCCATGATTATAATCGAAGATAGACACAAAATGCTGGAGTAACTCAACGGGACAGGGAGCATCTGTGGATAAAAGAAGGGTCTCGACCCGAAATGTCACCCATTCCTTCTATTCAGAGATGCTGCCTGTCCCGCTGAGTTACGCCAGCATTTTGTGTCTATCTACGGTTTAAACTAGCATCTGCAGTTCCTTCCTATACATGATTACCATTGTTCCATTTACAGTGTACAGATACATGATAAGGGAATAACGTTTAGTGTAAGGTAAAACCAGCAAAGACTGATCAAGGATAGTCTTCGGGTCATCAACCCGATTAGGAAAAGCAACGAGACCTGGGTGTCATGGTACACCAGTCATTAAAAGTAGGCAAAGTGTGGCAGACGGGCGCTAGGACCCAGTGGAGTTAAGTCCAGCAGAGTGGGAGTAAGCAGCGTGGAGGCTCCAGGCCCAGTGCAGAGTCCAGGCTCCAGGTAAGGCGACGGCTTTGTCCCCCTCCGTCCCCATCTCAATGAGTTCCGCGCCCACCATGACTTGGAGCGCTTCTACCGTCGTCTCCGCCTCACAGCGCACTTCCATGGGAAGGAGTCCTCGCCCCCCAATGATGACCCCTTTTCCCGTCTCCAACGCACCCCCTCCTCGTGGAACCCCCCTCATAAAGTCCCGGCTCTGGAACCCTTTATTCAGAACTGCCGCCGCGACGTCAACCGCCTCAACTTCTCCACTCCCCTGTCTCACTCTAATCTATCCCCCTCTGAACGCACTGCCATTGAATCACTCCGCAAAAAACCCAGATTGGGTCATCAAACCAGCCGACAAGGGAGGTGCCGTGGTAGTCTGGCGCGTCGATCTCTACAAAGCTGAGGACACGCGCCAACTCTCGGACACCTCCTCCTACTAACCCTTGGACCATGACCCCACTGACGAGAACCAGGCCACCATTTCTAGCACCATCACCGACTTCATCAATTCCCACACCCTGCCCGACCAAGCTTCCAACCTCATCGTTCCCCAGCCCCGCACGGCCCGTTTTTACCTTCTCCCCAAAATCCACAAACACGGCTCTCCCGGCAGACCCAATGTCTCTGCGTGTTCGTGCCCCACCGAACTCATCTCCACGTACCTTGACTCCATCCTATCCCCCTTGGTCAAATCCCTCCCTACCTATGTTCTAGACACCTCAGACACTCTCCGCCGCCTCCACGCATTCCACTCTCTGGGCCCTCACCCCTCATCTTCACCATGGATGTCCGGTCACTCTACACCTCCATCCCCCACCAGGATGGCCTCGGAGCCCTCCGGTTCTTCCTCGACCAGAGGAGCAACCTATACCCAGCCACTGACACTCTCCTCCGCTTAGCGGAGTTGGTCCTCACCCTCAACAACTTTACATTTGACTCCTCCCATTTCCTCCAAACACAAGGCGTAGCTATGGGCACACGCATGGGCCCCAGCTACGCCTCCCTTTGTCGGGTACGTTGAACAATCCTTGTTCGAGACGTACCAGGGCCCCATCCCCGACCTCTACCTCCGTTACATTGACGACTGCTTTTGGGCCACCTCCTGCACCTACACACAACTGACTGACTTAATCCACTTCACCACCAACTTCCATCCGACACTCCAATACACCTGGACGATTTCCGACACTTCCCTACCATTCCTTGACCTCACCATCTCCATCGCAGGGGACAGACTCCTGACCGACATACATTACAAACCCACTGACTCACATGGCTATCTTGACTACACGTCTTCCCATCCTGCCCCCTGTAAAGACTCCATCCCCTACTCCCAATTCCTCCGCCTACGCCGCATCTGTTCCCAGGATGAGACATTCCATACCAGGGCATCGGAAATGTCCTCGTTCTTCAGGGAACGGGGATTCCCCTCCGCCACCATAGATGAGGCTCACACCAGGGTCTCATCCATACCCCGTAACACTGCTCTCTCTCCCCATCCCCGCACTCGCAACAAGGGCAGAGTCCCTCTGGTCCTCACCTTTCACCCTACCAGCCGGCAAATACAACACATAATCCTCCGCCATTTCCGCCACCTCCAACGTGACTCCACCACTCGCCACATCTTCCCATCTCCCCCCCATGTCTGCCTTCCGCAAAGACCGCTCCCTCCGCAACTCCCTCGTCAATTCTTCCCTTCCCTCCCGCACCACCCCTTCCCCGGGCACTTTCCGTTGCAACCGCAAGAAATGCAACACCTGTCCCTTCACCTCCCCCCTCGACTCCATTCAAGCACCCAAGCAGTCGTTCCAGGTGCGACAAAGTGTCACCTGTATCTCCTCCAACCTCATCTACTGCATCCGCTGCTCTAGATGTCAGCTGATTTACATCGGGGAGACCAAGCGTAGGTTGGCCGATCGTTTCGCCGAACACCTCCGCTCAGTCCGCAATAACCTACCTGAACTCCCGGTGGCTCAGCACTTCAACTGCCCCTCCCATTCCCAATCCGACCTCTCTGTCCTGGGTCTCCTCCATTGCCAGAGTGAGCACCAGCGGAAATTGGAGGAACAGCACCTCATATTCCGTCTGGGGACCTTGCGTCCGTATGGCATTAACATTGAATTCTCCCAATTTTGCTAGCCCTTGCTGTCTCCTCCCCTTCCTTAACCCTCTAGCTGTCTCCTCCCACCATCCCATCCACCCGCCCTCGGGCTCCTCCTTCTCCTCCCATTTTCCTTCTTTCTTCCACCCCCAACCCCCATCAGTCTGAAGAAGGGTTTCGGCCCGATACGTCGCCTATTTCCTTCGCTCCATAGATGCTGCTGCACCCGCTGAGTTTCCCCAGCAATTTTGTGTACCTATTAAAAGTAGGCATGCAGGTGCAGCAGGCAGTGAAGAAAGCGAATGGTATGTTAGAATTCATAGAAAAAGGATTTGAGTAAAGGAGCAGGGAGGTTCTACTGCAGTTGTACAGGGACTTGGTGAGAATACACCTGGAGTATTGCGTACAGTTTTGGTCTCCTAATCTGAGGAAAGACATTCTTGCCATAGAGGGAGTACAGAGAAGGTTTACCAGACTGATTCCTGGGATGTCAGGACTTTCATATGAAGAAAGACTGGATAGACTCGGCTTGTACTCGCTAGAATTTAGAAGATTGAGGGGGGATCTTATAGAAACTTACAAAATTCTTAAGGGTTTGCACAGGCTAGATGCAGGAAGATTGTTCCCGATGTTGGGGAAGTCCAGAACAAGGGGGTCACAGTTTAAGGATAAGGGGGAAATCTTTTTGGACCGAGATGAGAAAAACATTTTTCACACAGAGAGTGGTGAATCTGTGGAATTATCTGCCACAGAAGGTAGATGAGGCCAGTTCATTGGCTATATTTAAGAGGGAGTGAGATGTGGCCCTTATGGTTAAAGGGATCAATGGGTATGGAGAGAAGGTAGGTACAGGATACTGAGTTGGATGATCAGCCATGATCATATTGAATGGCGGTGCAGGCTCAAAGGGCCGAATGGCCTACTCCTGCACCTGTTTTCTATGTTTCTATCAAAGCTGTAGTTAGTAGTTCAGCACTGCTCTCTGGTTGTTGTAGGATGATTCAGTTACCTGATAATAACTGTGAGGAAACTGTCCCCAAATCTGCAAATCGGTGAGAAGGAATGGGTAACGTTTCGGGTCGTGACCCTTCTTCAGATTGAGAGTGAGGGGGGAGAGAGAGACACGGAGATAATGAAGTGAAAGGTGTGAAAACGAGACAAAGGTTATGAAGTTCGAGGGAAATGTAGATAGATCATTGTTAGTGGGGAGAAGGGGACAACGAAATAAACAGAGATAAGATTTAATCAGGAGGGCAGACTGATCCTAGAATAGGAAAGGGGAGGAATTGAGAGAGAGGGAGAGCAGGGGTTACTTGCTTATGTTATGTTATTCATAATGCTGGGGTGTAAACTGCCCAAGTGAAATATGAGGTGCTGTTCCTCCAGTTTGTGTTGGGCCTCACTCTGACAGTGGAGGAGGCCCAGGACAGAAAGGTCAGAAAGGTGTCTCTGTGTCTCCCTCTCTCTTGACTCTTAATTGTACTCAATATTGTGAGTTACTTGTACTCAAGTTTTGAGCACCGTATCTGGCTCTGGAGAGTGTCGAGAGGTTTACATGAATGATCCCAGGAATTAGATGATTAACATATGGTGAGCGTTTGACGGCACTGGGCCTGTACTCGCTGGAGTTTAGAATAATGAGGGGGGAACCTCTTTGAAACGTAAAGAATAGTGAATGGTTTGGATAGAATGGACGTGGAGAGGATGTTTCCACTTGTGGGAGAGTATCGGACCAGAGGTTATAGCCTCAGAATTAAGGGATGTTCTTTTAGGAAGGAGATGAGGAGGAATATCTTTAGTCAGAAGGTGATGAATCTGTGGAATTCTTTGCCACAGAAGATGTGGAGACCAAATCAGTTGATGTATTTAAGACAGAGATCGATAGATTCTTGATTAGTACGGGTGTCAGAGGTTATGGGGAGAAGGCAAGTGAATGGGGTTAGGAGGGAGAGATAGATCAGCCATTATTGAATGGCGGAGTAGACTTGATGGGCCTAATTCTGCTCCTATCATCATGACCTTATATAGTACGACTTGCCTGGGTTGCATGCAAACACTCAATTCTGGTACACATGGCAATTTCCAACCAAACCAATAGATGGGCCAAAGAAAGGTTGTGTGGTTGGAGCTGTTCCAAAACCAAGCTGATAAAATGCTTTCTAACAGGTCCTTCAGGGGGTGGAATGGAGAGACTGCTTTGTGTGATGGACTGAGATATCCACGATTGGGGCGGCACAGTGGTGCAGTGGTAGTGTTGCCTCACAGTGCCAGAGACCTAGGTTCGATCCTGATGTCAGGTGCTTGTCCCTCCAGAGTTTGCCTGTCTGAAGAAGGGTTTCGGCCCGAAACGTTGCCTATTTCCTTCGCTCCATAGATGCTGCTGCACCCGCTGAGCCGCATTTTTGTGTACCTTGCCCGTTTACATATTCTGTTGACCTGCTAAAGAATGTAATTGTACTGTCTGGGACATGTGACAATAAAGCATTCTTCAATCTGGACTCTTGGCCAGCTTGGGTTAACTGAGCTTTCCTCCCACATTCCAAAGACGTTCAGGTTTGTAGATGAATTGGCGTGGCAAGATTATTAATTGGCCCGAGTGTGTGTCAGATAGTGCTAGTGTGCGGGGATCGCTGGTCCCCGCACACTAGCATGGCACGGACTCGGTGGGCCGAAGGGCCTGTTACCGTGCTGAATCTCTAAACTAAACTAAGCTCTCAGCAATTTCTTGTGGTCTTGAGCAGAGCTGTTGCCAAACCATGGTGTGAAGCAACCTAACGGTGTTCTTTCACAATTCATGTGCAGATGTTGGTGTGAGTCACTGGAGAAATGACGAACTTCCTTCATCTTTTGAGCAAGATGAGACACCAGTGTGCCTTATTGACCACAGCTTCAATTATGTTGTTGATGATATTTAAGGTCATACGTGATAGGAGAATAAGGTCATTCCCCCCCATCAAGTCTACTCCGCCATTCAATCACAGCTGATCTATCACTCCCTCCTAACCCCATTCTCCTACCTTCTCCCCATAACCCGACACCCACACTAATCAATAATCTATCTATCTCTGCCTTAAAAACATCCATTGACTTGTCGTCCACAGCCGTCTGTGGCAAATAATTCAACAGATTCACCACTCACTGATTAAGGAAATTCCTCCTCGTCTCCTTTGTAAAGGAATGTCCTTTAATTCTGAAGCTGTGACCTCTCACTAGTGAAAACATTCTCTCTACATCCACACTATCCAAGCCTTTCATTGTTCGGTAAGTTTCAATGAGGTGCCCCTTCATCCTTCTAAACTCCAGCGCGTACAGGCCCAATGATGACAAATGCTCAAACAAGTGGACATGACTTCAGAATTAAGGGACAGAAGTTTAGGGGTAACATGACGGGGAACTTCTTTACTCAGAGAGTGGAAGCGGTGTGGAATGAGCTTCCAGTGGAAGTGGTGGCGGCAGGTTCGTTGGTATAATTTAAAAATAAATTGGATAGGCATATGGATGAGAAGGGAATGGAGGGTTATGGTATGAGTGCAAGCAGGTGGGACTAAGGGAAAAAAGTTGTTCGGCACGGACTTGTAGGTGTGTTCCTTGGGCTTCGTGATGCTGTTAGTTCACTAATGTTCTCTAACAAACCTCTGAGGCCTTCACAGAACAGTTGTATTTATACTGAGATTAGATTACACACAAGTGGACTCTATTTACGAATTATGAGACTTCTGAAGGCAATTGGTTGCACTGGATTTTATTTAGGGGTATCAGAGTAAAGGGGGCTGAATACTTTTGCACGCCACACTTTTCAGTTTTTTATTTGTAAAAAAATTTGAAAACCATGTATCATTTTCCTTCCACTTCACAATTATGCGCCACTTTGTGTTGGTCTATCACAGAAAATCCCAATAAAATACATTTACGTTGATGGTTGTAACGTGACAAATTGTGGAAACGTTCAAGGGGTATGAATACTTTTGCAAGCCACTGTACCAATGCCAAACCAAATTGCCCAGTATGTTCGATTACAAGCTACTCTTAGAAGCCATCTCAAAGGCACTCTACAAATTATTTCCCTTGGTATCCAGTACCAACTTGAATTTCCCAGTCTACCTGCATATTGATACCTCATGACCGTTATCCTGCTGCAAACTTACACCACCTTCCTTGCCAACCACAACATCACAAATTTCCATATCACCTGAAATTTGCAAATTATACTTTCTCCCACTGAGACACAAAAGATGCAGATGCTGGAATCTGTAGCGACATTCCACCTGCTGAGGGAACTCAGTGAGTCAGGCAGCATTTCATACGTTTGTAAGATATAGTAACAGACTTAGGCCATTCGGCCCATCAAGTCCACTCCGCCATTCAATCATGGCTGATCTATCTTTCCCTCGACCCCATACTCCTGCCTTCTCCCCATAACTACCGACCCCCGTACTAATCAAGAATCTGACAATCTCCGCCTTGAAAACACATTGACTTGGCCTCCACATCTGTCTGTGGCAACGAATTCCACAGATTCACCATCCACTGGCTAAAGAGATTCCTACTCACCGCTTTCCTAAAAGAACGTCCTTTAATTCTGAGGCCATGACCTCTCCCACTAGTGGAAACACCCTCCCCACATCCACTCTATCCAGGCCTTTCACTATTCTGAACGTTTCAATTAGGTTGTCCCCTCATCTTTCTAAACCCCAGCGAGTACAGGCCCAGCGCCGGCAAATGCTCATCGTACGTTAGTCAACCCACTCATTCTCTGGAATCGTTCTCGTAAACCTCCTCTGGACCCTCTCCATCGCCAGCACATCCTGCCTCGGAGGCGGGGCCTAATACACTTCGCAATATTGTCTGGTGAGGAGGTGAGGGGAGGAATTCCTGCAACCTCATCGAGTCATAGAGCAGGGATACAGGCCTTTCCGCCCATCTCATCCATAATGACCAAGAACCCCCCATCCAAACTAGTCCCATTTTCCTGCGTTTGGCCCGTATCCCACTGAACCTTTCCTCTCCACCTACCTGCGCAAGTGTCTTTTAAAGTGTAGCATGATGGTGCATCGATAGAGTTGCTGCCTCACAGCGCCAGAGTCCCGGGTTCGATCCTGACTACGGGTGCTGTCTGTACGGAGTTTGTACGTTCTCCCCGTGACTGGCGTGGGGTTTCTCCGGGATATCCAGGTTCCACCCACATTCCTGGTTTGATGGTTAATTGGCATGTTGTCATATTAAATAATCCCAAGCATGTGTTGGGTAGTGTTAATGATCGGGGTGATTGATAGTTAGCGTGGTCTCGTTGGGCCGAAGGGCCTGTTTGCATGCTGGATCTCTAAACTGAACACAGAACTAGTGTGTGCACGGGTGATCGATATAGTCAATGCAGACTCGGTGGGCCTGTTTCCACCCTGTATTGCCAAACTAAACAAAGAACTAGTCTGTACATGGGTGATCGTTGGTCAGCACGGACCCGTTGGGCCGAAGGGCCTGTTTTCGCACTGTATCTCGTCACTGAACAATACTAAACTAAATGTTGTTTTTGTACTTGCCTCAACTACTTCCACCGGCAGCTTGTTCCATATATCCACACAATCCCTCATCAACCTCTGTATGAATAGCCGCTTACTTCAACATTAGTAATCATCAGCTTAGAGCCCTAGGCTGTTCCTCAGATACCTTCCCGAATTCATGAACCAGTCACTTGTGGGACGTAACCAAATGGCAGAACAGTAGCCGTGATGTCAGTTTAGGTTAGTTTTACAGTTTAGAGACACAGCGCGGAAACAGGCCCTTCGGCCCAACGAGTCCGTGCCGACAATCGATCACCCATTCACACACTAGTTCTGTCTTTAGTTTAGAGACACAGCGCGGAAACAGGTCCATCATCCCAGCCAGTCCGTGCCGACCAGCGATCACTGTTCACATACAAGTTCTGTGTTTAGTTTAGTGACATAGCGTGGAAACAGGCCCTTCGGCCCATGCTGACCAGTGACCAACGCTATCCTGCACACACTTCGGACAAATAATTATTTTTTTTACCGAAGTCTAATTAACCTACAAACCTGTACGTCTTTGGAGCGTGGAAGGAACTGGAGATCCTGGAGAAAATCCACGCAGATCACAGGGAGAACGTACAAACTCCGTACAGACAGCACCTGTAGTCAGGATCGGTCGGGTCCCTGGCGCTGTGAGGCAGTAACTCTACCGCTGCGCCACCGTGCCCCGTCATCTTACTTGGCAATGATTAGCGGGAAGTCTAACGATTGGTAAGCTTTTAAAAACCAAAGAAGGCAACTAGATTGGTCAAAAGGTCATGTGATAGGAGTAGAATTAGGCCATTTGGCCCATCAAATCTACTCCACCATTCAAGCATGGCTGATATACCATTCTTTTCTAACCCCATTCTCCTGCCTTCTCCCCATAACCCCTGACGCCCGCACTAATTCATAATCTATCTATCCGTGCCTTAACAATATCCACTGACTTAACCACCAGGTGGCGCCAGCAATGGCTGCCTCGCCAACAGTATGTCTGTCCCTTCCTCTTTTTGTTGTCTGTTTGTGTGTTAAATGTATGTTTCTAATGTTTTTAGGTTGTTTTATGTGGGGAGTGGGGGGGAGTTGGGGGAAACGTTTCCTAATCACTTACCTCGATGGAGATGCGATTTTTTTCCGTATCATATCTGCGTCCGCACTGCGGTCTAACATCGAGGAGTTGGTGACCTTTGCTGGAGAACGACTTCGAGAGCAGCACCCTGGTGCCTGCAGGACTTACCATCACGGAGCTTGTTGTCTGGTTAGACACCGACTTTGGGGAAACTCCAAACCACAGGAGCTTTGATCGCCCCGACGAGGAGTCTTCGATCGCCCAAACGCATGGTCTTCGATTGCCCCAATGCGGGGTCTTCGATCGCCCAGACTGCAGATGGTTCGATTACCCCGACTGCAGGAGAATAAAAGAGGAAGAAGTTTGGACTTTATTGCCTTCCTTCACATTGATGATGGTGGGGAATCCGCTGTGGTGGATGTTTATGTTAACTTTTATGTATCTCTTGTTGCTTTTTTTTGGTAATTGGAATTTCATTAACCTTAAATGGTACACGTGACAATAAACTGACCTTGAAATCTTGAATTGGCCTATACAGCCGTCTGTGGCAAATCATTCCACAGATTCACCACATTGACTAAAGAAATTCCTCCTCATTTCCTTCATAAAAGAATGTCCTTTCATTCTGAGGCTATGACCTCTCCCACTAGTGGAAACATCCTCTCCACATCCACTCTATCCAGGCCTTTCACTATTCTGTAAGTTTCATTGAGGTCCCCCCTCATTCTTCTAAACTCCAGCGAGTACAGGCCCAGTGCCGTCAAACGCTCATCCTATGTAAACCCACTCATTCCTGGGATCATTCTTGTAAACCTCTGGACCCATCCAGAGCCTGCACATGCTTCATCAGACATAGGACTGAAAATTCCTCACAATATTCCAAGTGTGGCCTGACCAGCACCTGAAACAGCCTCAGCATTCCATCCGTGTCGTATAATGTATATTGGTCACTGGAATTTTACTGCAATCACTTTCTCTTCCAGACCAGGAGATCGGGGACTGACGGAATATCTGGGATCGGACAATGATCAGGAGATCATTCTTCCTCCTCTCCCTCCTCCAAGGTACCATCAGCAGCAACTCAGAAGTGTTTAGGGGCGAGGAGGCTTTAACTGGTTGGCTGCCAGTGACTAGCGGAGTTCTGCAGGGGTCGGTGCTGGGGCTGCTACGATCATTCCGCTGAACACCTCCGCTCAGTCCGTCTGGATCTACCTGATCTCCCGGTTGCCAAACACTTTAACTCCCCCTCCCATTCCCACACTGACCTTTCTGTCCAGGGCCTCCTCCACTGTCAGAGTGAGGCCAGTTACAAATTGGAGGAACAGCATCTCATATTTCACTTGGGCAGCTTTCACCCCAGCGGTATGAATATTGATTTATCTCACTTCAAGTAACCCCTGCATTCCCTCGCTCTCCATCCCTCCCCCACACAGGTCGCACCTGCTTCTTGTTCTCACCCAACAAACAGCTAATAATGGCTTGTTTTTTGTCATCATTACTCTTTTACATATTTCATTCATTGTTCTGTGTCTCTACATCATCGTCCATATCTCGTGTTTCCATCTCCCGTGACTTTCAGACTGAAGAAGGGTTTTGAACCAAAACGTCACCTATTCCTTCTCTCCAGAGATGCTGCCTGTCCCACTGAGTTACTCCAGATTTCTGTGCCAATCTTCAGTTTAAGGCAAAGACATTCTTGCCATAGAGGGAGTACAGAGAAGGTTCACCAGACTGATTCCTGGGACGTCAAGAATTTCATATGAAGAAAGACTGGTTAGACTCGGCTTGTACTCGCTAAAATTTAGAAGACGTAGGGGGGATCTTATAGAAACTTACAAAATTCTTAAGGGGTTGGACAGGCTAAATGCAGGAAGATTGTTCCCGATGTTGGGGAAGTCTAGAACAAGGGGTCACATTTTAAGGATAAGGGGGAAATCTTTTAGGACCGAGATGAGAAGGCAGGTACAGGATAATGAGTTGGATGATCAGCCATGATCATATTGAATTGTGGTGTAGGCTCAAAGGGCCGAATGGCCTACTCCTGCACCTATTTTCTATGTTTCTATGTTAAACCAGTATCCTCAGCTCCTTGTCAGCAGATCTATATCAGTGAGACCAAGCGCAGGTTGGGCGATCGTTTGGCCGAACACCTCCGTTCGGTCCTCAATAACCAACCTGACCTCCCGGTGGCTCAGCACTTCAACTCCCCCTCCCACTCAGTGTCCGACCTTTCTTGAACTGTGATCCCAGGTTCTGGACTCCACCAACATCAGGAACATTTTTCCTGCATCTAGCCTATCATATAACCATATAACCACATAACAATTACAGCACGGAAACAGGCCATCTCGGCCCTTGTAGTTCATGCCGAACGCTTATTCTCCCCTAGTCCCATCTACCTGCACTCAGACCATAACCCTCTATTCCTTGTGCTTAAGAAGGAACTGCAGATGCTGGAAAATCGAAGGTACACAAAAAAGCTGGAGAAACTCAGCGGGTGCAGCAGCATCTATGGAGCGAAGGAAATAGGCAACGTTTCGGGCCGAAACCATTATTTTCCCGGTCATATACCTATCCAATTTATTTTTAAATGATAAAATCGAAACTGCCTCCACCACTTCCACTCGAAGCTCATTCCACACAGCTACCACTCTCTGAGTAAAGTTCCCCCTCATGTTGCCCCTAAACTTTTGTCCCTTAATTCTCAAATCAATCCTATCGAATCCCTTAAGAAGTTTATCTGTTTCTCTAAGATCCCCTCACATCGTTCTAAATTTCAGTGAATGCAAGCCCAGTCAATCCATTCTTTCATCATATGACTGTCCATCCATCCCGGGAATTAACCTCGTGAAGCTACGCTGCACTCCTTCAATAGCAAGTATGTCCTTCGTCAAATTGGTTGACCAAAACTGCACACAATACTCCAGGTGCGGTCTCACCAGGGCCCTGTATAACTGCAATAGGATCACCTTGCTCCTTTCTCAAATCCTCTCGCTCTGAACAATTTAATGAAACCTGAGGGTTAACATTTTTCCACACAGTGGGTGTATGGAACGAGCTGCTGGAGGAGGGAGTTGAGACTAGGACCATTGTAATTCGACAAGGTCCCACATAAGAGATTAGTATATAAACTTAAAGCACAACGTATTGGGGGTTCAGTATTGATGTGGATAGAGAACTGGCTGGCAGACAGGAAGCAAAGAGTAGGAGTAAACGGGTCCTTTTCACAATGGCAGGCAGTGACCAGTGGGGTGCCGCAAGGCTCAGTGCTGGGACCCCAGCTATTTACGATATATATTAATGATTTGGATGAGGGAATTGAATGCAACATCTCCAAATTTGGAGATGACACAACGCTGGGGGGCAGTGTTAGCTGTGTGGAGGATGCTAGGAGGCTGCAAGGTGACTTGGATTCCTGGGTGAGTGGGAAAATGCATGGCACATGCTGTATAATGTGGATAAATGTGAGGTTATCCAGTGGTGGCAAAAACAGGAAAGTAGACTATTATCTGAATGGTGACCGATTAGGAAAGGGGGTGATGCAACGAGACCTGGGTGTCATGATACACCAGTCATTAAAAGTAGGCGTGCAGGTGCAGCAGGCAGTGAAGAAGGCGAATGGTATGTTAGCATTCATTGCAAAAGGATTTGAGTATAGGAGCAGGAGGGTTCTACTGCAGTTGTACAGGGTCTTGGTGAGACCACACCTGGAGTATTGCGTACAGTGTTGGTCTCCTAATCTGAGGAAGGACATTCTTGCCATAGAGGGAGTTCAGAGAAGGTTCACCAGACTGATTCCTGGGATGTCAGGACTTTCATATGAAGAAAGACTGGATACACTCAATTTGTACTCGCTAGAATTTAGAAGATTGAGGGGGGATCTGATAGAAACTTACAAAATTCTTAAGTGGTTGGACGGGCTAGATGCAGGAAGATTGTTCCCGATGTTGGGGACGTCCAGAACAATGGGTCACAGTTTAATGGGGAAATCTTTTAGGACCGAGATGAGGAAAACTTTTTTCACACAGAGAGTGGCGAATCTCTGGAATTCTCTGCCACAGAAGGTAGTTGAGGCCAGTTCATTGGCTATATTTAAGAGGGAGTTAGATGTGGCCCTTGTAGTTAAAGGGATCAGGGGGTATGGAGAGAAGGCAGGTACAGGATACTGAGTTGGATGATCAGCCATGATCATATTGAATGGCGGTGCAGGCTTGAAGGGCCGAATGGCCTACTCCCGCATCTATTTTCTATGTTTCTATGAAGGCCAACATGCCATTTGATTTCTTCACTGCTTTCTTTCATCCGCAGCCACTCCTCTGTCTGATGTCCTGATATTAACTTCCTCAAAGAACTCCAGCAGATTTGTCAGGCAAGATCTTCCCTTCACAAAACCATGCTGACTTCAGCCCATTTTATCCTGAACATCTAAGTACTGCGTAACCTCTTCCTTTACAATTGACTCTAAAATCTTACCAACCACCGAAGTCAGGCTAACCGGCCTATAGTTTCCACCCTTCCGTTTCACTCCCTTCTTGTTCAGCGGGACGATATTCGCAAATTTCCAATCTTCATGAACCCACTCCTAACTCTAGTGATTCTTGAAATATCACAACTAATGCCTCCGCAATCTCAGAGGCCACTTCCTTCAGAACCCTGGGGTGCAGTCCATCCGGTCCAGGTGGCTTATCCACTCTCAACCCGTTCAGTTTTCCGAGCACCTACTCCTTAGTAGACAAAAATGCTGGTGAAACTCAGTGGGTGCGGTAGCATCCATGGAGCAAATGAAATAGTCAACGTTTCGATGCCGAAACCCTTCTTCAGACCTGAAGAAGGATTTGGCCCGAAATGTTGCCTATTTCCTTCGATCCATAGATGCTGCCGCACCCGCTGAGTTTCTCCGGCATTTTTGTCTACCTTCGATTTTCCAGCATCTGCAGTTCCTTCTTGAACCTTCTCCTTAGTAATAGCCACTTCACTAACTTCCACACTGACTCTCTAGGATTGCAGGTACACTGCTGGTGTCCTCCACGGTGAGGATTGATGCAAAACAAGTTATTCAATTCCTCTTCAATTGCTTGATTTCTGCTGCATCATTCTCCCGCGATCCAACATCCACTCTTGTCTCCTTTTTCATTCTTTATATATCCGTAGAAACACTTGCTATCCACTTTTACATTATTGGCCAGCTTACATCCGTACTGAAGATAGACACAAAAAAGTTGAACTAATTCAGCGGGACAGGCAGCATCTTTGGAGAGAAGGAACGGGCGAGGTTTCTGGTCGAGACCCTTCTTCAGACTGGTTAGGGATAAGGGAAACGAGAGATATAGACGTTGATGTAGAGAGATAAAAAACAATGAATGTAAGGTCGGAGAGCAGGAGGCATCACAGAGAGGGAGCAGTGAGAGAGAATGTGGCAGAACTGCGTTGTTGTGAAAGATTACAGCAGGATCTTGATCGATTGGTCAGATGAGTTGAGGAATGGTTGATGGAGTTTAATACCGAGAAGTGTGAGATGTTGAATTTTGGGACATCTAACAAGGGCAGGACCAACACGGTTAATGGTCGGCTTCTGGGTAGTGTTGTAGAGCAGAGGGATCTAGGAGTCCAGGTGCATGGTTCCTTGAAGGTCGAGACACAGGTAGATAATGTGGTCAAAAAGGCTTTTTGCACTTTGGCCTTCATCAGTCAGAGTATTGATTATAGAAGTTGGGAGGTCATGTTGCAGTTGCATAAGACGTTGGTAAGACAACATTTAGAATATTGTGTAAAGTCTGGGCACCGTGTTATAGGAAAGATATTGTCAAGCTGGAAATGGTTCAGAGAAGATTTATGAGGATGTTGCCGCGACTAGAGGGAGAGGTTGAACAGGCTGGGTCTCTATTCCTTGGAGCGCAGGAGGATGAGGATCGTATAGAGGTGTATAGATCATGAGGGGAATAGATCGGGTAGATGTACAGAGTCTCTTGCCCAGAGTAGGGGAATCGAGGACCAGAGGACATAGGTTCAAGGTGAAGGGGAAAAGATTTATTAGGCATCTGAGGGGTGACTTTTTCATACAAAAGATTGTTGGTGTATGAAATAAACTGTGAGAGGAGGTATTTGAGGCAGGGATTATCCCAGTGTTTAAGAAGCAGTTCGACAGGTACATGGATAGGACAGGTTTGGAGGGATATGGGCCATATGCGGGCAGGTGGGACTAGTGTATCTGGGAAATGTTGGCCGGTGTGGGCAAATTAGGCCTAAAAGCCTGTTTCCACACTATCACCCTATGTCCAACTCTCGTCGGAAAGAGGAGGAGAACCTCTTCAAAGTAGACATAGCTGTATCTTGAGGAGATATCTTGACGAAATGTGTAGGAGGGAACTGCAGGTGCTTGTTTAAACCAAGGTTAAACACAACGAGCTGGAGATACTCAGCGGGTCAGGCAGCATCTCTAGAGAGAAGGAATGGGTGACGTTTCAGGTCGAGACCCTTCTGCAGATTGGTCACATCCGTACTTTACCGTTTCTCTCCGTATTGTCCTGTGTGACACGTGGAACTCTGCCGTGTGAACACGTTTACATCTCCGTTTGTCTTTAGATGCTCCACAGAATCTCTCAATCACTTCCCCCGACAACGTGAACAGTTCCTGGGTCAGTGTAAAGGAAGGAAACTCTGCAGCGATCCTCTGCAACGTCCAGAGTTTCCCAACATCTAACCTGACGTGGAGACATCTCGGTGTCACGCTGAACACAACACGTTCCAGCAACGAGCTGTGGATGGAGTTCCCTCAGCTGACACGGCAGGATGCTGAGGTCTATCAGTGTGTGGCGGAGAATGGACACGGGACAGTAGAGAGGGATGTGACCCTCACTGTAGAATGTGAGTAGACACACACTGACATATCCCTCGAAACATCATAAGGTCATAAGTGATAGGAGCAGAATTAGATGACCGAATGGCCAAGTCTACTCCACCATTCAATCATGGCTGATCTATCTCTCCCTCCTAACCCCATTCTACTGCCTTCTCATACAGTTATAGAGCCTTAAAGTCATAGTCACAGAGAGTGATCCAGTGTGGAAACAGGCCCTTCGGCTTAACTTACTATCAACAGCCTACATGTCTCAGCTATATTAGTCCCACCTGCCCACGTTTGGCCCATATCCCTCCATATCTGTCCTATCCACGTACCTGTCTGTTTCTTAAACACTGGGATAGTCCCTGCCTCAACTACCTCCTCTGGCAGCTCGTTCCCTATACCAACTACCCACTGTATGAAAACGTCACCACCTAGATTCCTATTTAATCTTTTCCCCTTCACCTTAAGCCTATGTCCTCTGGTCCTCGATTACCCTACTCTGGGGAGTGAGGAACCAGTGATGCGTTGGGCAGTTTTCACCACCCTCTGCAGTGCTTTCCGGTCGGAGACAGTTGCCATACCATACTGTGATACAGTTGGTAAGGATGCTCTCGATAGTGCAGCAGTAGAGGTTCACCAGAATCTGAGGAGACAGATGGACCTTCTTTAGTCTCCTCAGGAAGAAGGGACGCTGGTGAGCCTTCTTTACCAGTGTTGAGGTATTGTGGGTCCAAGAGAGGTCATCAGAGATGTTGACCCCCTAAAACCTGAAGCTGGAAACACGTTCCACCTCCGTCCCGTTGATGTGGATGGGGGTGTACGTGCCACCCCTAGACATTCTGTAGTCCACAATGAGCTCCTTGGTCTTCTTGTAGTTACAGGTCAGGTTGTTGTCAGCGCACCATGCTGCTAGGAGCTGGACCTCCTCCCTATAGGCCGACTCATCGTTGTCGCTGATGAGGCCAATTATCGTTGTATCATCTGCATACTTGATGATGGTGTTAGTACCATGTACAGGTTTGCAGTCGTAGGTGAAGAGGGAGTAGAGGAGGGGCTCAGCACACAGCCCTGTGGAACGCCGGTGTTCAGGGTGAGAGTTGAATAGGTGTGGTTGTCTGACCTAACAGACTGGGGTCTGTTGGTTAGAAAGTCCAGTATCCAGTTGCAGAGGGAGGGGTCGATGTCCAGGTCGCTGAGTTTGGTAATCAGTTTTGAGGGGATAATGATGTTAAATGCTGAGATGAACAGCATTCTCACGTAGGTGTCCTATTTGTCCCTAGTGTGCGCGGGGTAGTTTAATGCACGGGTATCGCTGGTTGACGTGGACGCGGTGGGCTGAATGGCCTGATTCTGTGCTGTATCTCTAAACTAAACTAAAAAAGGTTCTGACTGTCTGGTTAAAGGTATGAACACATGGGCTCACTGGTCTGAGGGCTATAGAAAGGATCTTGTACAAGCAATGTTAAACTGAGACCAACGAGGTAACGGTAATAGTTTGTTTTAGAGAGATGGCGTGAAACCAGGCCCTTCCGCCCACCGAGTCCACGCCAACCAACGATCACCTGTACACTAGTCCTATATCCTTCACACTAGGGACAATTTACAGACGTCAATTAACCTACACATCGGCACATCTCTAGAATGTGGGAGGAAACCAGAGCACCCGAAGGAAACCCACGCGGTCACAGGGAGAACGTACAAACTACAAGCACACGTAGCCAGGATCGAACCCGGGTCTCTGGCACTGTAAGGCAGCAATTCTTAGTCTATCGCTGCGCCACCATGCTGATCAATTCACTTGATGCTAAGGAAGTTGTATGTCAGTCCTCTGCAGACTTTAAAACCCAATGAGATGTTCCTTCTCCATTTGGCACATCAAGTCCTCACCGTCATTCAATCATATCTGGATTGGCATGGCTTAGAACATCAGAACAACCCTCTGCCACAGCCACTGATTTCTCAGGGACTACAAAGGGAAAATGTACTCCAGTAATCCCTCTGTGTGATTTATATCTGTCTGTTAAGGTGTTCAGATTTGTCAAATATTGAATTGCATTCCAACAATGGAGTCTTTTGGTTTATAGACTTAAGTGTGAAACTGATAAAGCAGAAGTATTTTCGTGCCAGGAACAAACTACACCCACTTTGACTATAGACAACTCTCATTCGGCAAATGTCAAAAATATTCTGCTGCATTTTAAGTATTTTTCCCCAACATGGCAGTGTGGTTCAGCGGTAGAGTTGCTGCCTCACAGCGCCGGTGACCCAGGTGCTGTCTGTACTGAGTTTGTATGTTCTCCCCGTGACCCGCATGGGTTTTCTACGGGTGCTCCGGTTTCCTCCCACACTCAAAAGACGTGCAGGTTTGTAGGTTAATTGGCTTTGGTAAAAAGCCCCCAGTGTGTAGGATAGTGCGGGTCTAGAGGTGAATACTGGTCGGCGTGTACTCGGTGGGCCAAAGGGCCCGTTGCCACACTGTATCTCGAAATGAAAACACTTGAGATTTAACATTGTTTGTGCTGGAGTAACTCAGCGGGTTGAGCAACATCTCTGGAGAACATGAGTGGGTGAAGTTTTGGTTCAGGACCCATCTTCAGGACCAGACGTCAACGAGTGATAGACTCACCATGACGTAGAAACATAGACACTAGGTGCAGGAGTAGTCCATTCGGCCCTTTGAGCCAGCACCGCCTTTCAATATGATTTTGGCTGATCATCCAAAATCAATACCCCATGCCTGCTGTTAGCCCAAAGAGCCACATCCAACACTCACTTGAAAACATCCAGTGAATTGGCCTCCACTGCCTTCTGTGGCAGAGAATTCTACAGATTTTCTGCGTGAAAATGTTTTCCCTCTTCTGAGTCCTAAATGGCCTAACCCGTTATTCTTAAACTGTGACCCCTGGTTCTGGACTCCCCCAACATCAGGAACATTGTTCCTGCATCTAGCCTTAACTCCTTTAAGAATGTTATATGTTTTCATAAGAACCTCTCATCCTTCTCATTTCCAGCGAATTCAAGCCCAGTCTACCCATTCTTTCATCATACGTAAGTCCCGTCACCCCGGATATTGACCTGGTGAACTTACGCTGCACTCCCTCAATAGTAAGAATGTCCTTCTGCAAATTAGCAAAGGTACAGGAGTGTGAAAACGCACACCTCCAGATTCAGGGACAGTTTCTTCCCAGCTGTTATCAGGCAACTAAATCATCCTACCACAACCAGAGAGCAGTTCTGAACTACTATCTACCTCATTGGTGACCCTCGGACTATCCTTGCTGGCTTTACCTTGCACTAAACGTTATTCCCTTACCATGTATCTATACATTGTAAATGGCTCGATTGTAATCATGCATTGTCTTTCTGCTAACTGTTTTTAACATGCGACAAAAAGCATTTCTCTGTACACGTGACAACAAACTCAATTGAACTGAGTTCCTTGTATCTAACACTTGAGTCCAGTTAGTTATAACCACTGTGACCTGTGGTCATATGGTGAAGTGGTTTATTCCCTTCTGGGCCGGCCTTCCATTCATAAGATCACAAGTTTGTAAACCATCATAATCAGAGGTGACCTCATAATGTGCCTGGCAGGTGACATCACATTGAACTGCATCCGTAACCATGTGAGACGGACGGGCTTCATTACATCCATCAACTTGAAGTGGGTTCACAGTTTGCGAGATATTGAACAGATCACAGTTTTAAAATTCACTCTACGCATTTAGAAACAATGGAACCTGTATCAAAAATGCCTGTGGAGAATGCCAAGCAGGATGATAAAAGGAGATCTAAGGTAGATTTGAATCTGTTAATAGACCAAGATAAAAGGTGGAGTGACTCAGCGGGTCTTATTCTTAAACTGCGACCACCTGGTTCTGGACCCCCTACATTGGGAACATAGGGACGCAGGGCTCTACTGCCACCTCTGAGCTTTTCTTTATAGGAGAGAATCCTATCCATCCAGTGACAATCCTGTCTCCAGTCTTCAACATCCCCCCACCCCCCGCCTCTCCCCCTACCCAGCCTTCTACCCTCTCTGGACCTTTTTATATCCACTGTTGGTGCAACAACTGTCTTGGCTTCTCAACTCCACTGGCCCACTCAAAACGGGAAAAGTGCCGGAGGATTGGCGTACTGCGCATGTTCTTCCATTGTTTAAAAAGGGTTCTAAGAGTAAACCTAGCAATTATAGACCTGTTAGTTTGACGTAAGTGGTGGGTAAATTAATGAAAAGGATACTTAGAGATAATATATATAAGCATTTGGATCAACAGGATCTGATTAGGAACAGTCAACATGGATTTGTGCCTGGAAGGTCATGTTTGACTAATCTTGAATTTTTTGAAAAGGTTACTCGGAAAATTGATGAGGGTAAAGCAGTGGATGTTGTCTATATGGACTTCAGTAAGGCCTTTGACAAGGTTCCTCATGGAAGGTTGGTTAAGAAGGTTCAATTGTTGGGTATTAATGGTGGAATAGCAAGATGGATTCAACAGTGGCTGAATGGGAGATGCCAGAGAGTAATGGTGGGTGGCTGTTTGTCAGGTTGGAGGCCGGTGATTAGTGAGGTGCCTCAGGGATCTGTGTTGGGTCCACTGTTGTTTATCATGTACATTAATGATCTGGATGATGGTGTGGTAAATTGGTTTAGTAAGATTGCAGATGATACTAAGATAGGTTGTATTGTGGATAATGAAGTAGATTTTTAAAGTCTACTGAGAGATTTAGGCCGGCTGTGTGACTGAAAGATGGCAGATGGAGTTTAATGCTGATAAGTGTGAGATGCTACATCTTGGCAGGACAAATCAAAATAGGACGTACATGGTAAATGGTAGCGAATTGAGGAATGCAGTTGAATAGAGGGATCTAGGAATAACTGTGCATAGTTCCCTGAAGGTGGAATCTCATGTAGATAGGGTGGTAAAGAAAGCTTTTGGTGTGCTGGCCTTCATAAATCAGAGCATTGAGTATAGAAGCTGGAATGTAATGTTAAAATTGTACAAGGCATTGATGAGGCCAATTCTGGAGTATGGTGTACAAATTTGGTCGGCTAATTATAGGGAGGATGTCAACAAAATAGAGAGAGTACAGAGGATGTTTATTAGAATGTTGCCTGGGTTTCAGCAACTAAGTTACAGAGAAAGGTCGAACAAGTTAGGTCTTTATTCTTTGGAGCGCAGAAGGTTAAGGTGGGACTTGATAGAGTTCTTTAAAATGATGAGAGGGATAGACAGAGTTGACGTGGATAAGCTGTTCCCATTGAGAGTAGGGAAGATTCAAACAAGAGGACATGACTTGACAATTAAGGAACAGAAGTTTAGGGGTAACATGAGGGGAAACTCCATTATTGTGGCGGCGCGGCTCTGGCTGCAGCGGCGCACCGGCAGCCCTGTTTGTTTTGTGTTTTTTTGTGTTGTTTATTTTCGTTTTGGTTAGTCTAGTTTTGGTTTTTAGTTTGTGTTTTGGGGGGGGGGGTTGAAAACGGGGCTTGCTGTCTCTCCCTGCGGGGGAATGCGACTTTTTTTGTCGTATTCCCCTTCTCTGCCTCCCTCTGCGCTGAGGCCTAATAGCGGAGCTGGCGACCTCGAGGCTCAGGAGGCAGAGCCCGCCAGGACTCGCACTGAGCTCGCTCCCGTGAGGACGGCCCGGCTCGGGCTGGAACAGGGCTTCCGTGAGGGGCTGTGACGCTCCCGTGAGGACGGCCGGCCCGAGGAAGGAACGGTGCTCCCGTCGGAGTGGCCGAGCTCGGGGAGGTACGGCGTTCCCAGTCCGAGGATGGAGCGGCGCCCATGCCGGGGCGGCCCAGTCCGAGGGAGGAGCGGCGCCCATGTCGGGGCGGCCCAGCCCGAGGGAGGAGCGACGCCCATGCCGGGGTGGCCCAGCCCGAGGGAGGTACGGCGCCCA
The DNA here is from genome assembly GCF_010909765.2 of Amblyraja radiata. Taxonomy (NCBI): domain Eukaryota; kingdom Metazoa; phylum Chordata; class Chondrichthyes; order Rajiformes; family Rajidae; genus Amblyraja; species Amblyraja radiata. The sequence continues at coordinate 29,396 of NW_022630174.1, forward strand.
TGTCGGGGCGGCCCAGCCCGAGGGAGAAGCGGTGCCCAGTCGGGGCGGCCCAGCCCGAGGGAGGAGCGGCGCCCATGTCGGGGCGGCCTGGCGCGAGGTTGAGACGGTAACGGTACTCACGTGAGGGCGATCCGGCTCGGGGCTTGAACGGTGCTCCGGTGGCTGGGACGGTGTTCTGGCGGCGGTGGCCTGAGTCCGGGGTTCGGCCGCGGGCCAGCGGCTGTGTCAGCAGGACTGATGGGCGGCAGCTTCGACCACCCCGGGCCGCGGTGTTTGAGCCGCGGGACAGTTGTAACATCGCCCGGGGGTTATCGCCTCAGCGCAGAGGGAGAAGAGGAGGGAAGAGACTGGAGACCTAAGACTTTTGCCTCCATCACAGTGAGGAGACGTTGGGTGGAGGACTCACTGTGGTGGATGTTAATATGTGTTTATTGTTGTTTTTTATTGTATTGTATTGTATTGTATGTATGACTGCTTCAATTTCGTTCAGACTTCGGTCTGAATGACAATAAAGGCTATCTAATCTAATCTAATCTAATCTAATTCAAAGAGTGGTAGCTGTGTGGAATGAGCTTCCAGTGGAAGTGGTGGAGGCAGGTTCGATGTTTTCATTTAAAAATAAGTTGGATAGGTATATGGATGGGAAAGGAATGGAGGGTTATGGTCTGAGTGCAGGTAGATGGGACTAGGGGAAAATAAGTGTTCGGCACAGACTGGAAAGGCCGAGATGGCGTGTTTCCGTGCTGTAATTGTTATATGGTTATAACATGGATAGATGACATTTCAAGGAGTGCTGGAGTAACTCAGCGTGTCAGGCAGCATCTGTGAAGAACATGGATAGATGGCGTTTCACAGATTGCTGGAGTAACTCAGCGGGTCAGGCAGCATCTGTGTAGAACATGGATAGGTGACGTTTCACAGGACAATGAAGCTAGTTGGAGAATGGTGGCTGATTTGGAAACGGTGAGATGCAACGAGACCTGGGTGTCATGGTACACCAGTCATTGAAAGTAGGAATGCAGGTGCAGCAGGCAGTGAAGAAAGAAAGCATTCATAGCAAAAGGATTTGAGTATAAGAGCCGGGAGGTTCTACTGCAGTTGTACAAGATCTTGGTGAGACCACACCTGGAGTATTGCGTTTTGTTTTGGTCTCCTAATCTGAGGAAAGACATTCTTGCCATAGAGGGAGTACAGAGAAGGTTCACCAGATTGCTTCCTGGGATGGCAGGACTTTCATATGAAGAAAGACTGGATAGACTCGGCTTGTACACGCTAGAATTCAAAAGATTAAGGTGGGATCTTATAGAAACTTACAAAATTCTTAAGGGGTTGGACAGGCTAGATGCAGGAAGATTATTCCCGATATTGGGGAAGTGCAGAACTAGGGGTCACAGTTTAAGGATAATAGGGAAGTTTTTTAGGACCGAAATGAGAAAATCATTTTTTACACAGAGAGTGGTGAATCTGTGGAATTCTCTGCCACAGAAGGTAGTGGGGGCCAGTTCATTGGCTATATTTAAGAGGGAGTTAGATGTGGTCATTGTGGCTAAATGGATCAGGGGGTATGGAGAGAAGGCAGGGATGGGATACTGAATTGGATGATCAGCCATGATCATATTGAATGGCGGTGCAGGCTCGAAGGGCCGAATGGCCTGCTCCTGCACCTATTTTCTATGTTTCTAACTAGGGTTGGGGAGGGATGGAGAGAGGGAAGGCAAGGGTTACTTGACGTTGGAGAAATCAACATTCATATCGCTGAGTTGTAATCTGCCTGTCCTGCTGAGTATCTCCAGCATTTTGTGTCTATCTTCAGTGTCATCCTGCATCTGCTGTTCCTGCACATTTTGTCTTGCCCACATTGACCAAGATGCCCCATCTACACTAGTTCCTCCTGCCTGCATTTGCTCCACATCTCTCCATACCTATCCTATCCATGTACCTGTCAAGAGTCAAGTGTATTTTATTGTCATATGTCACAAACTGAACTATTAAATGCTGACTTACGATACGATAGAACTGTATCTATCCAAGGAGGAAAATTGATCTGCCAACAGTCGTACAACACAAGATAAAGACGGTCATGGTGGAGCAGCGGTAGTGTTGCTGCCTTACAGCAAATGCACGCCGGAGACCCAGGTTCCATCCCGATTACGGGTGCTGTCTATACGGAAATTGTACGTTCTCCCCGTGACCTGCGTGGGTTTTCTCTGAGATCTTCGGTTTTCTCCCACACTCCAAAGAGGTACAGGATTGTAGGTTAATTGGCTTTGGTAACATTGTAAGTGTCCCTAGTGTGTGGAGTAGTGCTAGTGTACGGGATGATCGCTGGTTAGTGTTAATGTGCGGGGATCGCTGGTTGCCACAGACCCGGTGGGCCGAAGGGCCTGTTTCTGCGCTGTATCTCTAAACTAAACTAAACTAAACATGAAATTAAAGTGATGAGTGGAAAGGATTGGGGATGTGCAAAGATTGGGGAGGGGGAGAGTGGCAGTCAGTCTACCCCACGACAGAAGGGGGTGGAGTTGTACAGTTTGATAGCCATTGTGGAGCAGGATCTCCTGTGGGGTTCTGTGCTGCATCTTGATAGAACCAGTCTGTTGCTGAAGGTGTTCCTCAGTGTGTCATGGAGTGGGTTACGTAGCAGCACAACAGTAGTGTAACATATTGCACTGTAAAACACTTACGAAACAGCAAAAAGTTCAGTGTATATTAGAGAAACTGACAATTAGTCCAAATAGTCCTGTCCAAATATCTTCTAAATGCCATTGTACCAGCCTCCACTACCTCCTCTGGCAGCTTGTTCCATATACCCATCTCCTGGGTGAAGGGAGTGAATTAATTATGGTAGACAAAAATGCTGGAGAAACATAGCAAGTGAGGCAGCGTCTAGATGCATGCTGGCTCATCCGCTGAGTTTCTCCAGCATTTTTGTCAACCTTCGATTTTTCCAGCATCTGAAGTTCTTTCTTAAACAAGTTAATTATGGTAGGAACTTTAGGAATGTTGGATTCAGCCGAGTCTTAAACGATGCCACTGTAGCATAATCTATTCCGTTTTGAACTAATCATGCTTTTGTTGTTGATGGGGTGAGAAAACGTGAATCTTTGAGGCTGGGCAAATATCCATAGGTCAGGCAAACATGTTTAAATTGGACAAATTGCATTTTCACTTCAAATGAAATAAATTGGCTTGTTTAACCGTTGCTTATTCTTCCACGTGAACTCGTTTACAGCATCTGCAGACTCCTTTTAATTTAAAATTCTTTTAAAATAGGGTTTGACTTAGTCAAATCTTCACTTGAAGACCCAACTGTTTGCATCTTTGAACCATGAATTGGAGACCCAAAAATCTCTGTCGAATTGGTTATCAAAATTACCATGTGCTCCCCCGGAATGATGCCATCTCTTGGGAACATTTTCATTATGATTCTTCACTTTTCCTTCAAATTCGATTTTTATAAAAAGTTTCAGCTTGTGAACTTTAAACAGCCCTTTTATTTTAAATATCCTTCGCAGACTTGGTGCGCTGAAGGGCCTGTTTCCACTCTGCATCTCTAAATCTAAAACTAAACTCACACGCACGGCTGGTTGTAGGAATTACAGAGACATAGCTGCAAGAGGGCTGGTGATGGGAACTGAAGATTCAAGGATATATCTCCTATACAATAGACAGACAGATGGGCAGAGGGGCTGGGTTGCTCTGTTGGTGAGGAATGAAATTCAGTCCCTTGCAAGGGGTGACATTGAAACAGGAGATGTGGAGGCAGTATGGATAGAACTAAGGAAGTGTAAGGGTAAAAATACCCTAATGGGACTTACCCATTTGGGGTTAGCAATGGTGTTAGACAAGGGGGAATTTTGTCCCCAGTCCTTTTGTGACAAAGGAACTGAAGGAAATCCACATTAAGCAGGAAATAGTGTTGGATAAACTGATGGGACTGAAGGCCGATAAATCCCCAGGGCCTGATGGTCTGCATCCCAGGGTACTTAAGGAAGTGGCTCTAGATATCGTGGATGCACTGGTGATCATTTTCCAATGTTCTATAGATTCAGGATCAGTTCATGTGGATTGGAGGGTAGCTAATGTTATCCCACTTTTTAAGAAAGGCGGGAGAGAGAAAACAGGGAATTATAGACCAGTTAGCCTGGCATCGGTGGTGGGGATGATGCTGGAGTCAATCATTAAAAGATGAAATAGCGGCATTCGGATAACATTAACAGGCTCGGTCCGAGTCAGCATGGATTTAGGAAGTGGAAATCATGCTTGACTAATTTTCTGGAATTTATTGAGGATCTAACGAGGAAAATGGACAGGGGAGAGGGGCGAGTGGATGTGGTGTACTTGGACTTTCAGAAAACATTTGATAAGGTCCCACATAGGAGATTAGTGGGCAAACTTAGGGCACATGGTATTGGGGGTAGAGTGCTGACATGGATAGAGAAGTGGTTGGCAGACGGGAACCAAAGAGTAGGGATTAACGGGTCTCTTTCAGAATGGCAGGCAGTGACTAGTGGGGTACCGCAAGGCTCGGTGATGGGACCATAGATATTTACAATATACATCAATGATTTAGATGAAGGGTTTCAAAGTAACATTAGCAAATTTGCAGATGACACAAAGCTGGATGGCAGTGTGAACTGTGAGGATGATGCTATGAGAATGCAGGGTGATTTCGACAGGTTGGGTGAATGGGCAGGTGCTTGTCAATTTAATGTGGATAAATGAGAGGTTATTCACTTGGGTAGCAAAACCAGGAAGACAGATTACTATCTAAATGGTAGGTACACAAAAATGCTGGAGAAGCTCAGCGGATTCCTCACTGTGATGGAAGGCAATAAAGTCTAACCTTCTTCCCTCATTTTTCTCCTGCAGTCGGGGCAGTTGATCGATGTGTCGGGGCGATCCAAGCCCCCGTGTCGAGGCACTAGTATGGTGAAGCGTCTCATGCTGTGAGTAGAATAAAATAACACTGCATCTGCTTGACCCAGAGAACACGGTCCCTCATTGATGTGTGGGAAGGACCAGAACTGCAAATGCTGGTTTGAACCAAAGATAGACACCGAATCTGGAATATCTCAGTGGGTCAAGCAGCATCTGTGAAGAAAAGAAATGGGTGACGTTTAGGGTCGAGACCCTTCTTCAGACTGAGAGTCAGGGGTGAGGGAAATGAGAGATATGGAAGACATTTGAAAGCAGATGATGATCAAGGAATAGTAGATTGGTTCATTCGAAGGTAGATACAAAATGCTGGAGTAACTCAGTGGGACATACCTTCTCTGGTGAGAAGGTACGTGTGACATTTCGGGTCGGGACCCTTCTGCAGACTAGAATGGTTCATTGTTGGCAGGGGAGAAGATGACAACAAGGCATACAATCAGTAAAATTAATCAGGACAGTGTAATCAAACCCGAAACATCACCTGCCCCTTTTCTCCAGGGATGCTGTCAGTCCCACTGAGGTCCTCCAGCCTTTTGTGTTTATCTTCGGTTTTTCATTGATCTTTGACATTGCCCTCCATGGTGAATAGAGCCTTATGTTATACAGGCCTTGTATTCTCAGGACCGTATAATGCTGGGAAGGTCAGTATCCGCGATGGACCGGGCAGTGTCCACCACCTTTTATAATCTCCTCCTTACCTGGGCTTTCGAGTTGTCAAACCTGGCCGTGATGAAACCAGTCAAAGATGCTGCCATGTGCAGGTCCACCACCGATTTTCCGGCACCCTTGGTTCCAGGGCCTTTCTGAATTAACCTTTTTGCCGGACAAAAAGAGGTCATGGTCTCGAGGGGAGTTCAATGGTACTGGAGCCATCCACCTAAGCCACTGGTGGGCTGAGATATCGGCTCACAAAGTTGGCCGTGTAGGTGGGCAATTGGAACGGATCTGCCGGCTCTGGCCGCAAGGGGCAAATTCATCCCACCGATCGGCACAGAAGTCCCGGTGACGTTAAGATAAGCCCCCTCACCCGGACTGGGTACCACATTTTCAGGGGAAGTTCCGGGGGCATTTCAAGAGTGCACTTGTAATTTTGTCTGGACCACCAGTTGCCGCAGAATCGGTGGTGGACCTGTACATTGTGTGTGTTTGCGTATGCGCACTGCTTGATGTTAGTGTTTGAGGTATTTTTCCCGGGGTTGGGATAAATAGCCACTCATGGATTCAGTCAACACTGGATAACTATCTCTCCTGCCTAGAGTCACACAACATGCAAGCAGGTCATTCGGCTCAACTTACTCAAACTGACCAACATCTACAGATAGATAGATAGATAGATATCATTTATTGCCACACATCCAGGCTGGTGGAAATTTGGGTTGTCTGCAGCGATACAATAATAAAGAACACACAACCACAATAAAACTGTAACACAAACATCCACCACAGCATTCATCACTGTGGTGGAAGGCACAAAATTTGGCCAGTCCTCCTCCATTACCCCCCCCCCCCCCGTGGTCAGGACCAGAGTCCAGAGTCAGTCCAGGATCGGCTCTTCCTCACCGGAGACCGCGGATTTAGATTGTTGTAGGCCGCAGGCCGGCGGTCGAGATTTAAAGTCCCCGCCGCAGCCAGAAGCACCGTAGACTGCAGGGCCGGCGGTCGAAGCTCCCCTCCAGGGGTGATGGTAAGTCCATGCCGGACCCGCGGTAGAAGTTGGCCGCGGGCCGGCAGTGATGGCTTCTTCTTCCCCCGGGTCCCCAACGTGAGATCCCGGGCTGTGGAAGCCGCACCAGCTGGAGCTCTGCATACCGCGACTTCCGGCTGCGACTTCAGGCTGCCGGCTGCCCCGGGTCAGCGAAACGGAGCGCTCCCCTCCAGCGAGGGCTCACCCGCTCCACGCCGAGAGTCCACGCTGCGCCCGCCGCTGAAGCCCCGGGCGCGTTTCCGGGAAAGGCCGCGTCGATCCTTGATGTTAGGCCACGGGGGAGGCGACCTGGAAAAACTCGCCTCTCCGTGGAGGAGGCGACCGAAGCGGTTTCCCCCTCACCCCCCCACACCACCCCCCACATAAAACACACAAAGAATCATTAAATACAGACTTTAAAACATACTAAAAAAATTAAAAAAGGTTGAAAAACTGACGAGCTGCATGACATGGCTGCTGCCAGAGCAGCGCCCCCTACACTAGTCCCACTTGCCTGTGTTTGGCCCATAACATTCCTAAACTGTTCCTATCCATGTACCCGTCCATTATGCTTCACATATGAACTCTGTTAGAGGAAAGATGTTGTCAATCTGCAGGAGAGGGAGCAGAGAAGTTTTACGCAATTTTGCCAGGACTCGAGAGCCTGAGCTATAGGGAGAGGTTGGGCAGGCTAGGACTTTATTCCATGGAGTGCAGGAGGCTGATCTTATAGAAGTGTATAAGATCATGAAAGGAATAGATTGGGTAAATGCACAGTCTTTTACCCAGAATTGAGGAAATCGAGAACCAGAGGACATAGGCTTAAGGTGTGGGGGGAAAGATTTAATAGGAACCTGAGGGGCCACTTTTTTACACAGAGGTTAGAAGGTGTATGGAGCGAGCTGCCAGAGGGGGAAGTGGACTATAACAATATTTAAAACACATTTGGATGGATACGGAAGGTTTAGAGGGATGTGTACCAAATACAGGCAGGTGGGAATAGTGTAGCAGGGACATGTTGGGCGGTGTGGACAAGTTGAGTTGAGAAGCCTGTTTCCACACTGTATCTCTCTTTGAGCAGGTACTTTGAGTTAAAAATTCACCGTTACTATCGAACTATCCATGTGAAACCACTGCCTTACTATTTTATGCTATTTCCGTACATCACACAGAGGGGAAATAATGCAGAGCTCAGGCAAGTGATGAAGTAATCAATTATTCCTACTCCGCAGCACGCCTAGTGTAATAATGAATTAATAGATGCTCTGTTCCATTAATTGGCCATTTAGAATGCGCAAGGCATTTTTGGCTGCAATCTTTCGAGATTTACTTTGGTAGTCTGAAGAAGGGTCACACGAAACGTCACCCATTCCTTCTCTCCAGAGATGCTGCCTGTCCCGCTGAGTTACTCCTTGAGTATTAGAAAGGCGCTATATAAATCCCATCCATTATTATTATTATTATTACTCCAGCTTTTTGTATCTATTTACGATGGATGTTGACAGGACTTGTGGGCCTGAGCCATAGGGAGAGGTTGAGCAGGTTTGGTGTGCAGGAGGGTGAGGGCTGACCTTAGAGAGGTGTACAAGACCATGAGGGGAATAGATAAAGTGAACGCAGTTATGCTGGGTTTGGGAATCAAGAACCAGAGGACATAGGTTGAAGGTGAGAAGGGAAAGATTTAATTTCAGTCCCGAAACATCACCTGCCCCATTTCTCCAGAGATGCTGTCTGTCCCGCTGAGTTCCTCCAGCCTTTTGTGTCTATCTTTGGTTTTTTATTGATCTTTGACATTGCCCTCCATGGTGAGTAGAGTCTTTTGGTTCCAGAGCCTTTCTGGATTATCCTCCAAGACTTTACAGGAGAACCTACCTGATCTCCCGGTTGCTCAACATTTAATTATCCTCCCATTCCCACACTGACCTTTCTGTCCTTGGCCTCCTCCATTGTCAGAGTGAGGCCCAGCGCAAACCGGAGGTAGGATTTGGACGATCAAATTGAAATTTGCTTCCTTGATGTTGTTGCCAGGAGATCTGTTTGAAGCAGATTAAATAATTTAATGGGTTTAGCGTGAGCTTTGGCTGCAGCTCACTGCATTGGTCGTAATTAGCAATGTTGGATACAGGTAAACATGTATGATTCCTGAGGCCTGACATTAGGGTGGTTGGAGGTACCCAGTTGTCGGTTTCACAATTGCTGCTAGTCAGAGGGTGGTGATTGTGTGGAATGCTTTGCCACAGAAGGCTGCGGAGGCCATCAATGGATATTTCAAAGGCAGAGATAGATAGAATTTTGTTTAAGAAAGAAACCGCAGATGCTGGAAAATCGAAGTTAGACAAAAATGCTGGAGGAACTGAGTGTGTGAGGCAGCATTTATGGAGAGAAGGAATAGGTGACGTTTCGTGTCGAGACCCTTCTTCAGACTGACAGAGATAGATAGATTTTTGATTAGTGCGGGTGTCGGGTTACGTGGAGAATGCAGGAGAATGGGGTTAGGAGGGAGGGATAGATCAACCATGACTAAATGGCGGAGTAGACTTGATGGGCCGAATGGCCTAATTCGGCTCCTATCACTTATGAAACATTATCTGTGAGAAAAACATTTGTCATACAGAGATGGTGAATCTCTGGAATTCTCTGCCGCAGCAGGTAGTTGAGACCAGTTAATTGGCTATATTTAAGAAGGAGTTAGATGTGGCCCTTGTGGCTAAAGGTATCAAGGGGTATGGAGAGAAGGCAGGTACAGGATACTGAGTTGGATGATTAGCCATGATCATATTGAATGGTGGTGCAGACTCGAAGGGCCGAATGGCCTACTCCTGCACCTATTTCCTTTGTTTCTATGAACTTATGAACAGCACCTCAAATTTTGCCTGGGCAGCTTATACCCCAGTGGTATGAACATTGACTTCTCTAACTTCAAGTAGCCCTTGCTTTCCCTCTCTCTCCATCCCTCCCCCTTCCCAGTTCTCACATTAGTCTTGAGGAAATATTATACAAATAGAACCGCTTGGATAGACTTTTATATAAGCTAGGTGCATTGCAAAAGAAAAGCTTAACGTTTTCCTGAACTGAAATAAAGTTCAAACAGACACATACACACAGGCAAAGATGAATCAAAACATGGAGGCCTGAACCTGAACCTGCGTAGCTTAGGTTATTGTTTGGGGCAATTATAGCACTGGAGAAAATTGTAGTTGATATGGCTTTGTGTTGAAGAATGGGAAGCTGAATAAGGGGCCACTTCTTAGGCCATCAGCTCTGTCTCTATGGCACATTTTTGAGCTCTGAATGTGACATAAACGTGAAGCGTTATGGCTTGTTATGCTAGGTTTGAGACAGAATTCAAGGCTGAGAGATGATAGACAGCAGTTAGCCTTGGCTGTGTAAAATTATAATGAGTGTGATAAGGAATAAGATATAAGTGAAGGAATAGTTGCTTTGAGACATAATTAGATTGAGGGAGTTGTTTATAGAAGCTTGACGCAGATGCAATTCTGACGTAATGGTCTGGGTTGTACCTTGTACCTTGTGTTCTGTCTGGTACATGAGATTGGAAATCCTGCTTCCCGATAACAGGAAAGGCACCAAACTCATATTAACTAAATTGACAGATTTACGACCCATGTATCTTTGGATTGGAGATGGAAATGTGCGTTTTGAAGTTAGAAACTGTAATTCAGCAAACTTATATAATTAATGTTTTAAAGACATAGGTAATGGTATTTCAAAATGTGTAAAATTATAGTAACACCAATTATGCAATGTATTGTCTTAGTAGAAAGGTACACTTTAGACTTTGAGAAATTGTTGAGATTTATAGAAATATCTTTTCTCTTGGTATAGAAAGTGTGTATGACTTGAGTGATCATTGTATGTATCTTATATTTTGAAGAGTGGTCTTTGATAAAAGCCTACAGGGGTTTTGCTGTGTTGAAGTAAAATAATTCTAAAAAAGTTATAGAGTTATACCATAGACAAACAAAGATTGTAAAAAGACGCCAGGAAAGGGGAGATCATGTGACTGATGTTGTAAATCACCAAAAGGACTCAGATGATTGGTTACCAGTTGTCCTACACTCTGTATTTGAAATGTCTAAATACCTATATAAAGCAATGAGTTTGTATCAAAAACACAAATACTTTGGCGCTGCCCCGGAGCTTCTAGCTCTGTGTTGGAAGGTTCAAAGAATAGTCTCAGTACTGAATAAAGAATCAATTCCAACAGCTACAAGCGTTTGAGTCAAGTTTTCTTGACTTTAGATTAACAAAAAAACTCAGTTTAACATTTGGTGTCAGAAGTGGAATTCTTTGATTCTCAGCCAATCAGATAACAATGTTAAGAGGTGAACTACCTACGGATAGGACCAGAGGAATTGGCCAAACAAAGTGAGTATTTCCACCACTTTGTTTTCCTCTCTTCCATTTTTCTGTGGGTAGTAGACCTTCCGTTATTGCGTTGTGTGTGATCCCGACAGAATCAGGTCAATCTAAATCAAATTGGTGGAAAACGTAGTGGTGGGACTTGGGGATTTGAAATAACCAAGTAAAGTGATAGAGTAATATAGCGTTGGCAACGTTTTGATTAGAGAAGAAGTTTGTCGTTGGGAATGAGTCTAAATTAAGAATTAGATTAAAAACCACCCACCAGTTGATTAAAGTAAATAAAATGGGTAATCAATTAGACACCACCACAGGTTCTAATATCCCTCTACAGAATTTGTGTGGAAAGTATCCTGATGATTCTCAATATCTTCGGAAATTGTCAGGGGCTTTGAATAAGAAATTAGGAAGTGAGCAATGGCCCTTGGGTGGTCCGAGAAATCTGGACCTGATAAAACAAGCACAGGAGTTGATTTGGAAAAGAAATTCTGACATGAAAACCAAACCTTAATCAGGGTGTGGAGAAATTGGTGCAAAGAAGAACGAGACAAAACTATTCTGGCCAGTTGGCAAGATAATGCGGGTAAATTCGATATTGTAGTGGCCTGGTCAAGGTCAGGAAAAGACCGGACACCAGGCGGATTCAAAAGAAGCTTTTTAATTCCAGCCGTCCGAGTACACACACCACGACACCCTTATCTCTACCCCTAGGGAGTCGTCAGGAAACCCCGTGGCAGACCAACGCCCCTGCCCCTCAATCGGCGAGGGGGATGATCCAAGGAGTGGCCTACCCCCCAGGGACCGCCACAGGACCCCCCCCAAGTACCCGAGGTACGAAACGGACAGGAGGGCGTATACGGCGGCCAGCACGGGTGCACACAACGCTCGGCCCCGGAACAGGCGCCTGGTCAACAAGTGCGGGGGACGAAGTAGCCAGAGGAGGAGGTACCCTAGACAGAGGCCGCCCTCGCTTTCGGGGCAGCGCTACCAGCGCCGGCCGATCGATATCGATATGGGCTGGCTTCAACCGCGCAACTGAAACAGTCTCACGCCGACCCCCCGTGTCCAGGACGAAAGTCGACGAGCCATGTTCCAAGACCCGGAAGGGACCTTCGTACGGCCGCTGTAGAGGTGTCCGATGTCCATCCCTGCGCAGAAAAACAAACTGGCAGTCCTCCAGAGCAGAGGGAACGTGCGGACGGAAGGACCCATGACGAGACGTGGGCACCGGCGCCAGCTTGCCCACCATCTGCCGAAGACGTTGCAGAGCGTGAGAAGGCTGCTCCACCTGACCACGTGTCGGCGGGATGAACTCCCCGGGCACCGTTAACGGAGACCCATACACCAACTCGGCGGAGGAGGAGGCCAAGTCCTCCTTGGGTGCGGTGCGTATCCCCAGCAAAACCCATGGTAGAGCGTCTACCCAGACTGGGTCAGTGAGCCGCGCCCTCAGGGCACCCTTAAGCTGCCGGTGAAACCGCTCCACTAAGCCGTTCGACTGCGGGTGGTACGCCGTCGTGTGGTGCAGACGAACACCCAGGAGGCCTGCCATGGCCAACCACAGCTCTGACGTGAACTGAGGCCCCCGGTCGGAAGTTATGTCCAGTGGAACACCGAACCGGGCGATCCAGTGCCCCAACTATGCTCGAGCACAGGTGGTTGTTGTGGAATTATGTAGCGGAATGGCTTCAGGCCACCGCGTGAAGCGGTCCACAACGGTGAATAGATACGTCATGCCCTGGGACAACGGCAGCGGCCCCACGATGTCCACGTGAATGTGGTCGAAACGTTTATGTGGAATGGGAAACTCCTGCAATGGCGCGTGCACATGTCGTTGCACCTTGGCGGTCTGGCACGGGATGCAAGTGCGCGCCTAATGTCCAACCTCCTTCCGCAGCCCGTGCCACATGAAGCGGGAAGCTACCAGGGCTACTGTTGCCCTGATGGAGGGATGTGCAAGTCCATGGATCACCTCAAACACCCTGCGCCGCCAGGCGATGGGGACGACGGGTCGCGGAACTCCAGAGGAGACATCACACAGCAGCGTGGTACCCCCAGGGCCACAGACAACGTCCTCCAACTGCAGGCCCGAAACATAGAAACATAGAAATTAGGTGCAGGAGTAGGCCATTCGGCCCTTCGAGCCTGCACCGCCATTCAATATGATCATGGCTGATCATCCAACTCAGTATCCCGTACCTGCCTTCTCTCCATACCCTCTGACCCCCTTAGCCACAAGGGCCACATCTAACTCCCTCTTAAATATAGCCAATGAACTGGCCTCGACTACCCTCTGTGCCAGGGAGTTCCAGAGATTCACCACTCTCTGTGTGAAAAAAGTTCTTCTCATCTCGGTTTTAAAGGATTTCCCCCTTATCCTTAAGCTGTGACCCCTTGTCCTGGACTTCCCCAACATCGGGAGCAATCTTCCTGCATCTAGCCTGTCCAACCCCTTAAGAATTTTGTAAGTTTCTATAAGATCCCCTCTCAATCTCCTAAATTCTAGAGAGTATAAACCAAGTCTATCCAGTCTTTCTTCATAAGACAGTCCTGACATCCCAGGAATCAGTCTGGTGAACCTTCTCTGCACTCCCTCTATGGCAATAATGCCCTTCCTCAGATTTGGAGACCAAAACTGTACGCAATACTCCAGGTGTGGTCTCACCAAGACCCTGTACAACTGCAGTAGAACCTCCCTGCTCCTATACTCAAATCCTTTTGCTATGAAAGCTAACATACCATTTGCTTTCTTCACTGCCTGCTGCACCTGCATGCCTACTTTCAATGACTGGTGTACCATGACACCCAGGTCTCGCTGCATCTCCCCTTTTCCTAGTCGGCCACCATTTAGATAATAGTCTGCTTTCCTGTTTTTGCCACCAAAATGGATAACCTCACATTTATCCACATTATACTGCATCTGCCAAACATTTGCCCACTCACCCAGGCCTATCCAAGTCACCTTGCAGTCTCCTAGCATCCTCCTCACAGCTAACACTGCCCCCCAGCTTAGTGTCATCCGCAAACTTGGAGATATTGCCTTCAATTCCCTCATCCAGATCATTAATATATATTGTAAATAGCTGGGGTCCCAGCACTGAGCCTTGCGGTACCCCACTAGTCACTGCCTGCCATTGTGAAAAGGACCCGTTTACTCCTACTCTTTGCTTCCTGTTTGCCAGCCAGTTCTCTATCCACATCAATACTGAACCCCCAATGCCGTGTGCTTTAAGTTTGTAAACTAATCTCTTATGTGGGACCTTGTCGAAAGCCTTCTGGAAGTCCAGATACACCACATCCACTGGTTCTCCCCTATCCACGCTACTAGTTACATCCTCGAAAAATTCTATAAGATTCGTCAGACATGATTTACCTTTTGTAAATCCATGCTGACTTTGTCCAATGATTTCACCACTTTCCAAATGTGCTGCTATCCCATCTTTAATAACTGACTCTAGCAGTTTCCCCACTACCGATGTTAGACTAACTGGTCTGTAATTCCCCGTTTTCTCTCTCCCTCCCTTCTTAAAAAGTGGGGTTACGTTTGCTACCCGCCAATCCTCAGGAACTACTCCAGAATCTAAAGAGTTTTGAAAGATTATTACTAATGCATCCACTATTTCTGGAGCTACTTCCTTAAGTACTCTGGGATGCAGCCTATCTGGCCCTGGGGATTTATCGGCCTTTAATCCATTCAATTTACCCAACACCACTTCCCGGCTAACCTGGATTTCACTCAATTCCTCCAACTCCTTTGACCCGCGGTCCCCTGCTATTTCCGGCAGATTATTTATGTCTTCCTTAGTGAAGACGGAACCAAAGTTCCGTCTTCACTAACCCAAGGGGGCACGCCGTACGATAGGCGGCCATCTCCTCGTCGACAAGCTGAGCGGCTGCCAGGGCGGAATAGTTGATCCCCTCACCGACTTGGAGAACCGTGTGGACTGCAGGTCTTGATAAGGCATCGGCCACCCTGTTAAATGTGCCCTCAACGAACCGGATGGAGGTAGTGCACTCGGACACATACGCCAACTGCCTCTGATGCCGGGCAGACCACGGGTCTGATACCTTGGCGAACGCGAAGGTTAGTGGCTTGTGGTCCATGAATGCAGTGAATGGTCTCCCCTCCAGAAAAGAACGGAAATGGCGTACGGCGAGATACAGGGCAAGGAACTCACGGTCGATGGCGCTGTAACGACGCTGAGGACCACTGAGATGCCTGCTGAAGAAGGCAAGTGGCCGCCAGCAACCCTCAACGGGCTGCTCTAACACTGCCCCAACCGCAACCTCAGAAGCATCCACCGTCAAGGCGGTCGTGGCGTCCTCTCGTGGGTGGACGAGCATTGTGGCCTCAGCCAGTGCCTCCTTAGCCCTCTCAAATGCCGCTGTTGCTTCCACGGACCAATCAACCTCCCTGCGATGACCAGCAATCAGGTGGAAAAGCGGACGCATGACTGCAGCCGCTGACGGCAGGAAGCGGTGATAGAAAATGACCTTCCCCACGAATTCCTGCAGGCCCCTAACTGTGGTCGGACGGGGGAACCTGCGGATAGCGTCCACACTGGTCGGCAGTCACGCGGTGGCCGAGCATGTCGATAGCCGTCACCCCGAAACGGCACTTGGACGCGTTGATAGCCAAACCGAAATTGCTGAGGCGCTGACACAGTTGACGGAGGTGGGTGCAGTGCTCCTGCCGCGAGCGACTGGCCACGAGTATGTCGTCCAGGTACACAAAGACAAAGTCCAATCCACGGCACACGTAGTCCATAAGCCGCTGAAAGGCCTGCGCGGCATTCTTCAACCCAAACGGCATCCGCACAAACTCGAACAGGCCAAATGGTGTGATAATGGCCGTCTTCGGGATATCGTCGGGGCGGACCGGAATTTGATTGTACCCCCGCACGAGGTCCACCTTGGAAAATATGGATGCTCCAGACAGATGGGCATTGACGTCCTGAATGTGCGGGACCGGATACCTGTCGGCGACGGTCGCATCGTTCAGGCGACGGTAATCCCCACACGGGCGCCAGCCCCCGTTCTTCTTAGGGACCATGTGGAGCGGTGAGGCCCATGGGTTACCGGAGGGACGCACGATGCCCATCGCCTCCATCTGGCGGAACTCCTCCCGAGCTAGAAGGAGCTTGTCTGGGGCGAGACGACGTGCCCGGGCGTGCACAGGCGGGCCAGTAGTGGGGATATGGTGCTCCACCCCGTGCTTCGGGGTGGAGGAGTGGAAATGGGGTTCGAGAATGCCGGGAAAATCTGCCAGGATGCGTGCGAAAGTCGCATCCACGGATGACAGGGGGCCATCAGGGCGTACCACAGGATCACCAGTACGGAGGAAGACCGACTCCAGCGTGACCGAGTGCATCAGGCGCCGCCGCTTGACATCCACGAGCAGTGAATGGGCTCGAAGAAAGTCGGCGCCCAGCAGCGGCTGGGAAACGTCTGCAATGACGAACCTCCACGAAAACGAGTTGCGGCCAAAGTTGAGGGGGGAGGTGCGAAACCCGTAGGTGCGAATAGCACTCCCGTTCGCCGCGGTGAGGAGGGGGCCTTGTATGCCCGCACGGATGTAGGCAATGGAGGGAGGCAAAACACTCACTTCAGCACCTGTGTCGACGAGGAAACGTCCCGCACCGCGGCGATCCCAAGCGAAAACGCGATGAATCGTGCCGGCCGCCGAAGGAATCACTGACGACCGGCCCTTTAGTTTCCCGAGAACGAACAGGGTGGGCGACAAAGCCTAGCTGAAGCTCCCCAGTGGCGATGGTAATAACACCAACCAACTTTTCTGGCGTCTGGTTGAACTGCAGGCGAATTAGGCTGGTTTGAGCGCCGGCGACCTCTGCTGGCGTCTGGTGAATCTGCAAGCCAATTTGGCTAGTTTGAACGCCAGCGACCTCTGCTGGCATTGGTTTGAACTGCAGGCTGGCCGTGCTGGAAGGACGTGCCTGCTGTGGAATGCGCAATGGCCGCCGGATTTTGCCGCGGGTGCCGACGGGGAACAGCGGACGCGGTGGATAGCGGTCCCGACCTGCTCTGAGTCTCCAAACGCCTCGGGAAGGACGTCCACTGCTTCCAGGTTGTGATGGTGAGAATTCCACAGCTCGTCGGCATGTTCACCCAGCGCCTGCATGTCGTTAAACGGATCCCTGGCGAGCTGCATGCGAATGTCGGGAGGCAGCTACTGCAGGCAGGCATATTTAAATAAAAAACACGGCTCATGGTCCCCCATTAGGGTGAGCATGTCTTCCAGCAGGGCAGACGACTGGCGGTCGCCCAGGCCGTCCATTCTGAAAATGCGAGCTGCCCGCTCGGCGTCACCCAGGCCAAACCTCCTGATGAGAAATGCTTTAAGGCCAGTATATTTGTTTGTTACCGGGGGGCCCTGAGGAAAGGCTTAACTCGCCTCGCAGTTAGTTGGTCAAGCGAGCCAACCACGTAATAATATTTAGTCTCATCCTGCGTGATACCTCTCACAGCAAACTGTGCCTCTGCCAGCTGGAACCAGATTTCGGGTTCTTCGGTCCACAGCGTTGGGAGCTTCAACGCAACAGCGTTATTATCCATCACGATGCGTGATGAACGACGCAGGGTCACCAGTGTAGTGGCCTGGTCAAGGTCAGGAAAAGACCGGACAGCAGGCGGATTCAAAAGAAGCTATTTAATTCCAGCAGTCCGAGTACACACACCACGACACCCTTATCTCTACCCCTAGGGAGTCGTCAGGAAACCCCGTTGCAGACCAACGCACCTGTCCCTCAATCGGCGAGGGGGATGATCCAAGGAGTGGCCTACCCCGCAGGGACCGCCACAATATCAGACTAACCGACGGAGGGATCCCTAGTGCATGTGCATAAAATGGGAATGTGCACATGAGAGAGAGAGAGAAGGAGAAGAAAAAGATAAAACTAGAAACAAAGTGGAAGGAGAACCTGAGAAAGGTAAAAATGGACTGTGCAGTTCAATGGTTGGCCTTCAGTTGGCAGGGGGGAAGACGAGGAATGGGAAAATGATTGGAATATGGTCCCTAGTGCACCCCCACCTCCCTACCAGCTCCCCGGTCAAGCTCCACCAGCGCCACAACCCGCTGCCCAAGCAGGCATATTAGGTCTCTACCCCCAATTACCAGGACCAGGATCAGGCGCCAGTTGCGCAACCTCCACCAGAGTGAAGAAAAAAAAAGAAAAAAAACTTTACCGACCACGTCTCCGGACGAACCAGGACCCAGACAGGGGTACACCCTGAGAGTTTCCCAGTCCTTCCTCCCTCACCAACCCCCAGTATTAAAGAAAAACAGCAAATAAGAAAACATTACCGATAGAGGGTATTACTAGTAGCCAAAAGGGACTATTCATCGGAAGAGACTTCAGAGGAAGACATTGATCAATATGAATGGGGTTAGAGGATGGGTCTACCGGAAAACATGAAAGATCACGGGATACTGATAGTGACCAAAATCAGTCTAGGGAAAGAGTACCACGGCAGAATCCAGTCCGTATGGTTCCTAACCCAGTGGCAATGGCACCAGCCGGTGCTGGACAACAGGCACAGCAGGCTTTAATTCCAGTGTATACACCATGGAAACCTAACGAGATGATGGCCATCTTAATGGGGGCGCCCGACAAAAATAAGAGTCCGTCAATTTCCTCAGGACAACCATGTCTGTGTACCAGGCTAACTCAACAGATTTATGGTCCCTGGTAGAACAGGTCTTGACTACCCTAGAGTACGCCAGGTTCAAGGAACATTTGACATTTAATGACCATGCTGCATTAGAAGCTGCACAGAATCAGGACGATCAAAGACAGGCCCGTATGTTAACAGCTGCCACCCTGACTTTACAAAAATCAGTGGATTTAACCAAAATCTTGGACATGAAACCTAAAAAGGGCGAGTCAGCTGAAGAATTTCTAGACCGATTTAAATAAGTATATGGCAATCAGTCCAGAGACCTAAATTACGCAGGTGGAAATGCGTCACCACAATTTTGTGCCATGCTGATGAATTGTTTGCCCCTGGCCGTTGCTCAGAGCATTAAGACTAATAATATGGATTGGTCCGAGACCACACCAAGCAGAATGAGCAGGGCAGTTATCGCATTCTGGTGCGATAGTCCTTGTAGGGGTAGTGGCACCGGTAAAAATATCAAGAATGAATATGTTATGAGGGAAACAAGTCAGGACCATCGGCCACCAGCGGCTGACAATGTCAGTTATCAAGTAGAACCACAGATGAGTTACCCGGGCTGGGTTGACAGATGGGGCTATGGCTACCATACTTATCCAAATGGACCCTCAGCACCAAGTTACGGACCTCTGTATGTGATGCAGGGGCAACCAAGGGGCAGGGGGAGAGGACAGCGAGGACCGCCGGCCCCTTATCAAGGAAAGCGACCTGACGGCGGTTGTTTTAATTGCGGTGAACCAGGACACTGTGCAAGAGAATGCAAAGAGCCTTACCGGGGTCCAGGGCAAGGGAATGCTAAAGGTTAGGAGGTGGAGGAAGGGGATATACCAACTTTTCATCTGAAATCCCCTTCAATCAAAATTGACTGAGCATCCTGGTTGTGGGATTTCCTATTTCCAATCGGGAGCCCATGATGATGCTAAAGGTCGGGAACAAATGGCACCCTTTCTTGGTGGACACGGGGGCTGCCGGTTCCACTGTCCTGCCCTCAGTATGACTGATGGAATCAGGCAAAACCCAACGTCTATCAGGATTCGAGGGACAACCTAAAGACTATCCTATCTCCACACCAGTTACTGTCGGGTACCAAAACTTACAGGTCCCGCATGAATTTATTATTATCAACGGCCCGGGATGCAACCTAATGGCTAGAGATTTATTATGCGCCTTCCAATTTAAGCTCCAGTGCAGTGAAGAGGGGATTACGATTGTCACGGCGGGTATTCGACAATGTTATGTCAGTGGTGGACTATGGATTTGCCTGGGGGGATATACCATGTTACCTTAGCCTATGATGCAAGTGGGTCTAACACTGAGTTGCAGCAATGCTATCAGGATAAACTGAATTCTTCATGGACAATCGAGCTCCGCGCCATGGTAAAGGGACCGCCATGAGAAGCTGAGTTTGTCAGCATTCCGAAACACCAGTGGAAACAAGGGCCAGAGGTCGCTCCACATATCACCAGAAAGGTAAACCTCCGATACCATGCTAAAAATCTTGGACTAATGGTCAAACAAGCTGTGGAACATTCAGACCCATTGTCCACTGAGATTCAGCTGATATAAGGGGACATACAGATTCAGTTTTACCCCTGGCCAAAGAAAGAGTCCACCAAACTTCATCACCATAGTGGAAAAGATGTTCTAGAATACACTCACCCAGAAGTGTGGACTGAGGACGCCACACATGCGGGGCTGACATGGGTGCCCCCTGTTCGGGTAGTAATCAAAGAAGGGGTCACCTTACCATCTGTCCACCAATATCCCCTGAAGTACCAAGCTGTGCTGAGCATTGACCAACTAATTAAGAGACTGATAGAAAAGGGTATTCTGCTCCCTTGCCAGTCAGCCTGCAATACCCCAATCCTAGCTGTACCTAAGCCTGGGAAACCTGATCAGTACAGACTAGTGCAAGACTTGAGAGCTATCAATACCATTGTCCAACCACTACATGTACTAGTCCCGAATCCTGAGCATATCCATGCCTCGATACCAGCAGCCTCCTTAATTATCTGCAGCAGTTGGGCTATGTGGTTTTCCCACAAAAAGTAAACGTCGGACAGAAAGAAGTTAAATTCCTTGGTGTTGTCCTCTCAGCTGAAAGCCGACGATTAGAGCCAACAAGGATTCAGCCCATTTGCCATGCGCCCCAGCCAACAACCGCCAAACAGGTCTGAAAATGTCTGGGAATGATCAATTACTGCAGACAGTGGATCCCTAACATCACCACAATGACCAAACACCTGACTCCGAACACCTCTATGAATGGCACCTTTCAGCTTGACGATAAGGCCTTTCTACAATTAAAGACTGACGTAGCCAGTGCTCCGGCCCTTGGCCGACCACTATATGACCGACCTTTCCAGCTTTATTGCACAGTAATGGATGGCTGCTCAACGGTTGTCTTGACTCAGAAACATGGCAACAAGCCCCGTAGCATATTATTCGTCCAAGTTGGATCCTGTAGCATTGGGCTACCCTCACTGCACACATATTTTATCGGCCATCTACCACAGCCTCCAATCAGCTGCCAATATGATACTGCAACAAGATGTTGTTGTTTTCAGTAACCATTCTGTGACAGCACTGTGGGGCAGTTTCAAACCCAACATCTAACCATGGTACGACAGAATAAATATGAGATTTACCTTTTGAACAATACCAATCTTTCCTTTCAGTGCTGCAATACCATCAATCCTGCAACCTTTCTGGAACACGTTCCAGAAGAAAAGGAGTTCTCCGGCCATGACTGCCATCAATTGATACAAGAGGACACATCGCCAAGGCCTGATCTCAGAGACACTGCCATGGCCAACCCTGATGTCTCATTTTTCACTGATGGAAGTTCTTCCATAGATGAGCAAGGAAGACGGTTGTCTGGGTCCGCAATCGTCAATCAAGACGGTGACACCGTCGAGTCAGCAGCGTTTGAAAATCCATTTTCCGCACAACAAGCTGAACTTTTCGCATTAACTAGGGCATGTACCTTAGCTGAAGGTATTTCAGCTAATATTTACACTGATTTACAGTATGCTTTCGGAGTCGTTCACGATTATGGGCAATTGTGGAAAGATCGAGGCTTCCTGACCTCATCAGAAACAGTTGCTTCACACCAGAAGTTAGTTTCCAACCTTTTACAGGCAATCCAATTGCCCATTCAGCTTGCAGTTATTAAAGTTCGTGCCCACACATCAGGCCAGAGCCCTATAGATATCGGCAATCGCCTTGCCGATGTGTCCGCTAAAAAAGCTTCTTGGACTAACCAGGTTGTTGTGCCCCGAATGATGAGGCAGACTAAAAATTCTAGTAATAATCAGTCTCCCCCGGAAAAAGGAATGTCAACCATCCAGGAAGTATTTCAAATACAGGGGGACGCTCCTGCACAGGTAAAACAGCTGTGGCAGGACCAGGGCTGTGTGTTTGATCCTGTCACTAGCTTATGGGTTACACCTGCAGGCCAGGCTTGCATGTCTGATGAACTTGCGTTATGGATTATTGAATGTGTACACTTTGCAACTCATTGTGGTGGCAAGGCCGTAAATGAAATGCTTTTAGACACCTGGTGGCATCCAAAACTTCTGGACTTGTCCCAGCGTATCAGCTAGCGATGTCTGATTTGCCAGCAGCATAATCCAGGTAAAGGCTTGCCCTGTGGACCAGGTAAGACCCCTTTACCAGCAGGTCCATTTGAGACCTTGCAAATGGACTACATTGAGTTGAAAAGGTGTCAGTGTTATAAGTATGTTCTTGTAATTGTCAATGTTTTCAGTAAATGGATTGAAGCATACCTGCCCACTGACAATAAGGCGTCTATCATTGTTAAAATATTGTTACGCGAAATCATACCGCGATTCGGTGTTCCTGCGCGTTTAAGTTCCGATAATGGTCCTCATTTTATTGCTGCAGTAAACAAAAAAATGTGCCAACAATTACAGATACATCAACAGTTCCATTGTGCATATAGACCTCAGGCCGCCGGATTGGTGGAACGGGCAAATCAGACTTTGACAACCAAATTAGCTAAATTAGTGGCACAGGCTGGCTAAACATGGTTAAAACTGCTTCCTGTAGCTCTTTTTCAGATACAGACCACTCCTTCTGGTACGGCACGACTGACGCCTGCGGAAATAATATATGGTCGACCTTTACGGATGCCATGGCATGACCAGGCGGTCCATTTCCATGACCCCGCAGCGGTCCATTTC
The DNA here is from genome assembly GCF_010909765.2 of Amblyraja radiata. NCBI lineage: Eukaryota > Metazoa > Chordata > Chondrichthyes > Rajiformes > Rajidae > Amblyraja > Amblyraja radiata. The sequence continues at coordinate 52,298 of NW_022630174.1, forward strand.
CACCAGATGACTGAGGAAATGACATCCTATGTATTAACTTTAACCCGTGCATTGCGAACTTCTCATTCACGGGTCAGGGCTGCAAATGGTGAGACGCCAGCGCTCAAAGTTCCATCTAATATTGAGACATGTTGCTATGTGCTGGTCAGGAACTGAAAGTGTAAGCACTTGGACTCACGTTGGGATGGTCCCTTCCAGGTCCTCCTCACCACTCCAACCGCTGCCAAGGTCAAGGGTCGTGCTGCATGGGTTCATCTGCACCACTGCAAACTGATTGGGGAGCCCAATCAAAAGGGGGGAGAAGAGTCATTTTATTTTCAACTCGGAGTTTTTAGTTTTTACATTGCTGCTTTGCTTGGGAGTTGTATCATTATAAGTTTAGTTGTAGCATTATACGTTTAGTTGTAGCATTATAAGTTTAGTTATATCATTATACGTTTAGTTGTAGCATTATATGTTTAGTTGTAGCATTATAAGTTTAGTTGTAGCATTATAAGTTTAGTTGTAGCATTATAAGTTTAGTTGTATCATTATAAGTTTAGTTGTAGCATTATAAGTTTAGTTTTGAATCCTTATTTTGCTATATGGCTAAGAATATGCGACTGATTACTGGACTGACTGAAGGATGGTTAACTTGAGTGAATAGTAGATTAAGTCAATTAAGTAAGAAATTAACTTTTTGTAAGCCTTTGCATTTTCCATATAAATTCAAATGAGGCGATTTATCCTGCCATGCAACCTAATGCTACTGCTGACAGAGGGAAATAAAGGAGAGATTCGACGATGTGTCCCAGGACACGCATATAGGATCTTTCACCTCTGCAAAGGAGATGTTGTACATTGTAGAGGCCCAGAAGTCCTTGGAAGATGGAACATAACTAAAATTAACTACTGCCATGGCAAAATGCAACAGACTAACTAAAGCCTCTACCTAATTGATCAGTCACTCTGGGAGTTTCCATGTGGGTACCAGATATGCAGGGTTGACTTATCATGCAGGAGGAACCTCGGGGAGGACCGAACTCTAAATAAACACTTGTATGATGGACTATGTTATCAAGAAGCATTAAAGGTCCACCCGGGGCTACAAAGGACAGAACCTGAACAAAACATACGGGAAAAAGGAGAATTTGTAGAAAAAGACACTAACGTGTTTATACGGGCCCATAATGAATTATTTGGTAAAGGGCAAGTTGTGTGTTACCCCGCTATGAAATATGTTATTGACCTATTTACAGTATCTCCTGAGTGGGGAAGGATTTAATGATTAGTAAAGTGTCAAGAAGAGAAGCCAGTTCCGGTCAAAGCTGTCACCATCTATTATGACGAGTCCTTAGCCCCACCAGCTAACTGTTTGCCATTACCTGGCGACAATAAGCATTCATACCCAGGCTGTCAAAACTCTTCGGGTACCAGAGTAGAACCACTGATGCCGTGTAACTTTACCCCTAACACCGATAATAGACAATACGGAAGATGCTTCACTAACCAGGGATACGGGTGCATAGTTGTTGACGTCCCTTCCAACATTACGTGCATAGTACGAACCCCACGACAACCTAGTTGCAACAGCACATCTAAGGGCATCCAATGCACCATTCCCAAAAGATGTGTCCCAGTCTCTGCAGGGTTGCAACTGCTTTGTGGGTGGGCCAATGGAACCCATCTAACTGTAGGAGTCTATCACTTGCCCATTCCAAGATACAGCAATTGGATTTCAAGCAATTGGATGGACTGGGCAAAGGGTGGCGAGGTGATTAATACACGCAGGGACTGTCATGGGTCCATATACACCGAAGAAGGGTATTACTTCTTTTTCAATGACAAAGGGACCAATGTGCTAAAACCTCCTTTTCCAAATAACGTAGCCGTCGGGACCCTTGTCCCCACCACCGTTCCCTGCCCAGTGAGTTGGTCCCGACAAAACCAAAGGACTCTGCGCTGGGCAGTATCCGCCGAATTCTGTGCCAATTGGAGAAACCCAACTACAATGGGAACATCTAGGTGGGATGCTGGGGAATGGGGAGTACTAAGCCTGCTTACTTTCAGAGGTGTAGGGGGAGGATTGGCAGCCAAACATCGAAACTATATGATTTATGGACTAACCATTTTGGGAAATGCCACTACTGGTGCCTTGAAAGCAATAAAAACCCAACTATCAGAAACGCGTCTGTTCTCTTTACAGAATAGATTAGACTATCTGTTGGCCCGTGAGGGAGGGACGTGTGCTATTGTAAAAGAAAAATGTATGATGGGAGTTCAGGATAGAACTAGTCATATCACCAAACATCAAGAGGACATTACTACCCTGCTTGATGGAATGAAGGAGGGTGTTGGATGGGGAAACTGGGGTTTTGGGGATTATATAATTGGATCATCAGCATGGCCATAAATGCAGCAATAGTGATCATGTGTTTGTTAGTGGGAATAGCTATTGTTAAATGTATCATCACCAGACTAATGACAGCCTTGGGTATTGTGGAAACTGGTGGGCAGGTCTTATTGCAGCACCTAGAAGAAGACATTACGATGTTGGAGTCTGATGGAAGTAGAGTACGTGTGAACCAGCAGGTAGGGAAGGAAATGTTGGAGGAGGAGTGTAATAGACTTAATAATGTGGAGAAGGAGGAATGTTATTAAGTCCAGAATAATTGAGCACCATAAGGGCTAGGGTGTGAAGCAAAGCAGAGAAGTAGGGAACATCATTGGTGTCAACAAGCCAGCCTGCTGACCTACATGGTCCAAGTTTTGGGGGCTATAAAGCATCTCGAGGTTAGGTATAAACGTGGATGACTAATAAGCTAATGCTGATGAATCTCTGCCTTGTGTTATTATCCTATTAGTGGTCATAAAATGACCAGAGTGAGGAATGAGGAAATATTATACAAATAGAACCGCTTGGATAGAGACTTTTATATAAGCTTAGTGAATTGCAAAAGAAAAGCTTAAAGTTTTCCTGAACTGAAATAAAGTGCAAACTGACACATACACACAGGCAAAGATGAATCAAAACATGGAGGCCTGAACCTGAACCTGCTTAGCTTAGGTTATTGTTTGGGGCAATTATAGCACTGGAGGAAATTATAATTGATATGGCTTTGTGTTGAAGAATAGGAAGCTGAATAAGGGGCCTCTTCTTAGGCCATCTGCTCTGTCTCTATGGCACATTTTTGAGCTCTGAATGTGACATAAACGTGATGAGTTATGGCTTGTCATGCTAGGTTTGAGACAGAATTCAAGGCTGAGAGATGATAGACTGCAGTTAGCCTTGGCTGTGTAAAATTATAATGAGTGTGATAAGGAATAAGATGTAAGTGAAGGAATAGTTGCTTTGAGACATAATTAGATTGAGGGAGTTGTTTATAGAAGGTCGAAGCAGATGGAATTCTGACATAATGGTCTGGGTTGTACCTTGTACCTTGTGTTCTGTCTGGTACATGAGATTGGAAATCCTGCTTCCCGATAACAGGAAAGGCACCAAACTCATATTAAGTAAATTGACAGATTTACGACCCATGTATCTTTGGATGGGAGATGGAAATGTGCGTTTTGAACTTAGAAACTGTAATTCAGCAAACGAATATATTAATGATTTAAAGACATAGGTAATGGTATTTCAAAATGTGTAAAATTATAGTAACACCAATTATGCAATGTATTGTCTTAGTAGAAAGGTACACTTTAGACTTAGAGAAATTGTTTAGATTTATAGAAATATCTTTTCTCTTGGTATAGAAAGTGTGTATTACTTGAGTGATCATTGTATGTATCTTATATTTTGAAGAGTGGTCTTTATAAAAGCCTACAGGGGTTTTGCTGTGTTAAAATAAAATAATTCTAAAACAAAGTTATAGAGTTATACCATAGACAAACAAAGATTGTAAAAATACGTCAGGAAAGAGGAGATCATGTGACTGATGTTGTAAATCAACAGAAGGACTCAGATGATTGGTTACCAGTTGTCCTGCCCTCTGTATTTGAAATGTCTAAATACCTGTATAAAGCAATGAGTTTGTATCAAAAACACAAATACTTAGGAGCTGCCCCGGAGCTTCTAGCTCTGTGTTGGAAGGTCCAAATAATTGTCTCAGTACTGAATAAAGAATCAATTCCAACAGCTACAAGCATTTGAGTCAAGTTTCCTTGTCTTTAGATTGACAAAAGAACTCAGTTTAACATTCTCACTGTCTCTGACTACATTTTATCTGTGCCCACTCTCATCATCACTCTGAAGAAGGGTCTCAACATGAAACGTCACCCGTTCCTTCTCTCCAGAGATGCTGCCCGTCTCGCTGAGTTACTCCAGCATTAGGTTTCTTATCTTTGATTTAAAAGACATTTTGACAGGTCTGGAAAGGTTGAGAGGGACATGGGCCAAATGCAGGCAGGTGGGACTAGAGTTTGTACGTTTGTTCTGTGACTGTGTGTGTTTTCTCTGGGTGCTCCGATTTCCTCCCACATTCCAAAGATGTGCAGGTGTGTAGGTTAATTCTGAAAATTGCCTCCAGTGAGTAGGGTAGACCTAATGCACAGGTTATCGCTGGTCGACGCGTAAAAAAAATGAAAACATAGCCATGAGGAACTGTAGATGCCTGCGTACTTTAAAAAAAAGATGCAAAGTTCTGGAGTAACTCAGTGAGGTGCAAGTGTCCCAGCCTGATGTTTCAAGCACAAAATGTTTTACGACGAGACTGTTCTAACTTTATGAAAACAAAATGTTCTCCCAGAATACTTCCTGGATTAGAGGGCTTCAGCTGCAGGGAGAGGTACAGTGTAAAACTTTTTTGTTGTATGCTAACCAGTTAGTGGAAGGACAATACAGGATTACAATCTACCCATCCACAATGTACAGATATAGGATTAAGGGAATATCGATTAGTGCAAGGTAAAGTCTGATTAAAGATAGTCTGAGGGATAGTTTAAGAATATGGGGTAATTTATTTAGAACGGAGATGAGGAAATACTTTTTCACACAGAGAGTTGAGAGTCTGTGAAATTATCTGCCGCAGATGGTGGTGGAAGCCGTTTCTCTGAATGCTTTCAAGAGAGAGCTGGTCAGAGCTCTTAAAGATAGTGGCGTCAAGGGATATAGGGAGAAGGCAGGACCAGGGTATTAATTGTGGATGATTGGCATGATCACGGTGAATAGCGGTGCAGGCTCGAGGGGCAGAATGGCCTACACCTGCACCTATTTTCTATTGTCTTCAATGAAAAATAATGAATTAATAAAAATGTTATTAGCCAAATAGGTCCACATCCAAGGCATTCATTTTGGAGCATTGCTCGCAGGAACTACAAGATATTCAGTAAACAATTAAAAATAAAATATTATAATTCAAACATGTGAAAATAAAGTACCGGAGTAAAAAGAGGCTACGGTCTTTTGGCTGTTGAATAGAGTTACTGCTCGTGTGAAGAAGCTGTTTTTATGTCTGACTGTGGCAGCTTTGATAGTCCGGAGTCGCCTCCCAGAGAGAAGTGATTCAAAGAGTTTGTTTTAAAGACATAGGCAATGGTATTTCAAAATGTGTAAAATTATAGTAACACCAATTATGCAATGTATTGTCTTAGTAGAAAGGTACACTTTAGACAGAGTAATTGTTGAGATTTATAGAAATATATTTTCTCTTGGTATAGAAAGTGTGTATGACTTGGGTGATCATTGTATGTATCTTATATTTTGAAGAGTGGTCTTTGATAAAAGCCTACAGGGGTTTTGCTGTGTTGAAATAAAATAATTCTAAGACAAAGTTATAGAGTTATACCATAGACAAACAAAGATTGTAAAAAGACGTCAGGAAAGTGGAGATCATGTGACTGATGTTGTACATCACCAAAAGGATTCAGATGATTGGTTACCAGTTGTCCTACCCTCTGTATGTGAAATGTCTAAATACCTGTAAAAAGCAATGAGTTTGTATCAAAAACACAAATACTTAAGAGCTGCCCCGGAGCTTCTAGCTCTGTGTTGGAAGATTCAAAGAATTGTCTCAGTACTGAATAAAGAATCAATTCCAACAGCTACAAGCATTTGAGTCAAGTCTTCTTGACTTTAAATTGACAAAATAACTCAGTTTAACATTCTCACTGTCTCTGACTACATTTTATCTCTGTGCCCACTCTCATCATCAATCTGAAGAATGGTCTCAACATGAAACGTCACCCATTCCTTCTTTACAAATAGGCAAAGTGCTGGAGTAACTCCGCAGTCGCTGGGGGGCCTGGTCTGGAGAAAGGCAGGTGTGTGATCCTGTGTGGAGGTTCGGTAAGTGGAGGAACTTTGATTGAGCGTGTGGACCATGTGGAAGAATAAAGTGAAGCTGAGATCTATGGAGTGAGCTGACTGATTCCAGCACTTTGTGGCGCAGTGGTAGAGTTGCTGCCTTACAGCGCCAGAGACCCGTGTTTGTACCTGACCACGCGTCATGCAAGCCATCTTATCGCACGCGTCATGCAAGCCATCTTAAATGACCACCTAAACTGTCGTTTGGCAACCTAAAAAGCTGCCAAGGCTGCCCGGCTGGCAACAGGGCAAAAAAGTTAAGCGAGAGCCCTGCTCACACACGCACTCCATCTCTCTCACACACACACACTCCCTCTCTCTCACACACACGCTCCCTCTCTCTCACACACACACACACACTCTCTTTCTCACACACACACACCCTCCCCCCCCTCTACCCCCCCCTTCTCTCTCACCCTTTCTCTCTCCCCCTCTCTTCATAATTTCATCTCTCTTTCATGCACGTGTACACACTCACACGCATCAGCAAAGAGAGGGAAAACAGAGAGAGAGAAAAGAAGGAGAAGAGGAAGCCAGAGAAGGGGAGAGAAAGAAAGAAGGAACGAGACAGAGAAAAAAAATGAAGGCTGCCAGTAACTAAGATGGACGCCCAGGGTTTCACTCCCAATGGACGGCAATGGAAAACTGCCTGTAGAGAAGATGGCCACCTGCAGCACCATAGAGAAATGCCAGCATCCAAAATGGCCGCCCCCGGATTCACACTCATTGACTTCTGGCTGCCAGTAGCTAAAATCGCGGTGGTGAGGGTAGGTGTGTGGGGGGGGGGGGGGGGGGGGGGGGGGGGGCGGGGGGGGGGGGGGGGGTTAGAAGGGGGAAGAGAGAGAGGGGGAAAGGGGGAACATGGCTCTTTGGGGAAATGAGAGGAGAATAGATGGTGAACGTGGGAGAGAGAGAGATAGATAAAAGGGGTAGAGAGAGGGAGCGGGGGTGTATGGGTGCGTGTCTGGGGATTGCCTATTCACCAACCCCCCTCCCTTCTCCCCTACCCTCGTTCCTTCCCACCCTCTCGCTCTCTCTCCCTCTCTCCATCTCCTTCTCCTCTCCATCTCTCTTTAGCTCCTCTTTTCCCGGCGGCCATTTTGTTGTCAACCTCCATATTTGGCCAATCTTCAATCCTTCCTTAATCTCACCCCTGGAGCCCTGCTGACCCCGGGTTCTTCCCTGGGAGAGCGCCCCGTTGGGAGGGAGGGAGAGAGGGAGGAAGAGAGGGGCACGGAGGCAGACATGCTGGAGAAGACACTTACCCTGATGGTGGCCAGTTTGTTGTCAACCTCCATAGTTGGCCAATCTTCCATCCTTCCTTAATCTCACCCCTGGAGCCCTGCTGACCCCGGGTTCTTCCCCGGGAGAATGCCCCGTTCGGGGGGAGGGAGGAAGTGAGAGGAAAGGATGGCACATAGGTGGAAATTGTGAGAAAAGGGTTAACAGGGATGGTTGATTTATACTGGAACTCTGAAAAATATAACTTAGAAAGAAATAAGGTGTCAGCAGAAGCCAGACTGCTGGTAGAATAAAGTAACAATATACAGAACAGAGAGAAATTCTAGATAAAAAAGTAGCAAACAGATAGAAACTTCAGCAGAAGCCTTAGGTGTCTTTGACGTTGGGTGGACGTTCCAGGACCAGGACGTTCTCGTGGGAATGTGGGCTTTATGTTATGATTGGAAGAACCTCAATGGGGAGAGATGATGGTGTGACAATAGTGAAATGAAATGTATAAAGATAGAAAGCATCTCCATCTTCGTTGTTCCTCTAGGGGACAGCAGAGGAGAGGCACCTATTCTGCGGAATATTATCTTAATAAAAACTTATTTGCCTGACTTTGTCTCTAAAGCGTTTGTGATTTTGAATCTCACAATTTGGGGGATCGGTTCCGGGATTTAATTACTCTGGACAGCTGACGGGAGTACACGGACGAAGAGAAGGTGCACCCTGCTGAGTTCAGCGGTCTCAGACTCCTTGCTTACCGTCAGAAGGTTTGAGCGAGTGATGCCCGGACCAAACAGAGACTCGGCAAAGAAGTGAAAGTGGTTGGAGATCGCGAAAAGTCAATCGAGCAATTTATGTGCACAGAACCGAGGTAGGAACAATGACTAATAAAGTACTTCCTGGACGATTGAAAATACCTTGTGGTTAACGCCCTGAAGGATTCAGGCGGCTGTATCGGCAAGGCAAACTGAAAAGGGAGGGGAAAAGGCTGTAGACCAAATCCCCGCATTCTGCCCAATAGTCCGTTGGGGCAAATGCTGAACCTCTGGGGGGCATGAAATACCCAGGGGTTGGAGAAGACAACAATGATACGGTGTAGTCCGTTGGGGCAAATGCAGAGCCGCGGGGGGCCAAAATACCCAGGGAAGAGAGCAGACAGGAGCCGGCGTGGACGAAGATCAACCGGCCACCAGGATGGGGAGTCAAAAGGTCGGAAGGGGAAGATAAGATGATCGGTAAAAATTAGACCCCTGAGGGAGGTACCTAGGAGAGGACCTTGAGGGGGAAGGGGGTTTGTTAAATAGCCTCCTTGAAGATCCTTAGTCTGACAAGAACAGTTAAATCAATTCCTTTTCACAGAAGGGAACAACAAGTAGTAAAGATTATGTTGCGGGCAGTAGAAAAACAGCAAATAAGGAACAGAGAGAGACAGGATGATGAGGAAGTTACTCCCGAAAGTAGCAGATAAGAAGACGGCAAAGGCCGGGGACAAGAGTGCAGGACGGGGAGCAAATATCAATTGAATAATCTATTCGAAGTATGAACGGAACGAATGCGATTTGTATGTAAAACCCGGTTTGGAACGAATGGATTTAAGATGAAAGGTTGGAATGAGCAAGTTGTAAAATTGAACACAGACGCCCCCCCCCCCCCCCCCCCCGTGGCGGGGGCGAGAATTTCCACTGTAGTTAAAAATACTGCAAGTCGTGGGGGATTAGGAACAAGCTGTAAAATTAACTCTTTGTATCCTCGTAACCTGAAAAAGGGAAGTAGTAAAAATCAGCTTTTGATTTTCTTTTAATCGTTTCTTGATGTTCTATTAGATTTCTTGTCAGTAAAGATAATTTGGAAAATTGTTACTAGTGCTAGGAATTGAACATTTAAAACAATGGTGAATATGGATTGAAATAATTGGAAATAAGTTAATTGATGAAACATGACCAGCTTTTATGGTTTGTTGTTTTATGGTAGACATTCAAGTTGAGAAACAGAGAGAGAGAGAGACAGGCACAGAACAGAGACAGAGAGAGAGAGAGAGAGAGAGAGAGAGAGAGAGAGAGAGAGAGAGAGAGAGAGAGAGAGAGAGAGAGAGAGAGAGAGAGAGAGAGAGAGAGAGAGGAGAGAGCGAGAGAGAGAGAGAGAGAGAGAGAGAGAGAGAGAGAGAGGGACAGACACAGAGAGAGAGAAGACAGACACAGAGAGAGGGAAGACAGACACAGAAAGAGAGAGAGAGAGACAGAGACAGAGATACAGAAGTAGGAGACGACAGGATGGACAAGATTATCCCTTGGGGTACCCATAAACTGAGAGGGCTAAAAATAAATAAATAAATAAATAAATAAATAGATAAATGATAAATAAAAATACCTCACCCTATATCCCTGATGGGGAAGGAAATGGATTAGGGCTTTGGAGGAGTAGAACGTGGGAGGACTATTGGTCATGACAGATTTGAACGCACCATTGGTAAAAGTGGTAGGGACCGCTAAGTGGCAGATAAAGATGGATGATATAAACTTATACAGCCGGTCGGCAAAAGACTACAAACATGGCCGCCGCTCACAAACTTACCGGCAACAGCGCCACCGTCAGGACAGCTGCCGTCACTGCAGCCTCTCTACCGGCCACCGTGCCGTTTTATGGTTGGATACCGTCACTGCAGCCTGACTACCGGCCACAGTGCCATCTTCTGGTTGGATGCCGTCATCACCCACTTAAGGTGAACCCCAAGGAACAAAGGGGAAATACACAAGGAAAGGCAAATAATGTAGCCTATCTGGAAAACCAGCTGAAAAGGTGGAGAGTTGAAAATGAACAAGAAATAGAAGGCAACCAGTGAACATTAAATTATGAACTATTGAAGTGGAAGTCATTCTTCTTAAAGTCAAGCAGAATTGTCATTTATTTCCAATCCCCGATTCAGCAAACAGTTGGTCTATGCAGTCGATGTCAATGAACAAAGGACCTGGTTGAAAAGACTGAAATAAGTGATGGTACAAAAAATTGCTGGATAAACTCAGCGGGTGCAGCAGCATCTATGGAGCGAAGGAAATAGGCGACGTTTCGGGCCGAACCCCTTCTTCAGTGATGAACTGACACAAGTGAGTCCTATGACGGAACCAAGCGAGGCCAGAGAATTAAATGCCAATCATACATGTCTTGGGGAACTTTTCCTCGTAAAGTCCTACTAGGAGTGAAATTAATCTGGAGATAAGCCCCAAGAGAGAGAAAGGGATTTAAAGAAGGATGTCTAGAAAGGCTAGGATGAGGTGGTTTTTTTAATTAGATGATAAAGGCAAGGTTGGAAGGTATACCCTTAGAAAGTATTTGATGATGTGGACAATTTGTTGGTTTGTTCCACAAGTGAAGAGAGAAAGAGAGAGAAATACTTCATAATATAAGACAGCGGATGATGACCTTGGGAAAGGAAGGATACAGTTCAGACTAGATTGGAATATGCTGAAATTGTATGGTGAAACGGAAAAAAAGTACATGTCAAAGAAGTTAAATTAAAATGCAGACAAAGCAGCAGGAACAGCATCTGGAAGATATGTCTAGGGTAAGTCTGAATCGATTTAGGTATGAGCACTGTAGTGTCGTTTATGATGTATAAGGTAATTGAGAGGTTTGGTAGACCTACAGAAATCAGCTTTGACAACGGATTGTTTTCATTTGATGAAAAGAATAAATGGAACATTGAAGGTTAAAATAAATAAGATTTGTGTAATGCCCTGCCATTGGCACTGAAGAAACGTTGCATGCCAACTAACCAGCAGGTGGCACAATGGAGAAATCCCTACAAGGGACCGAGTTTGGAACAGTTAAAGATAGCATTTAAAAAGTATATGAAACAGTTAATTATGATATACAAGTCTATTTATGAACAGGTAAATTAAAAGCTGTCGGAGATGGACCAGGAGGAAGGACCCATTAAACCTGAAGACAATGTGTATGTATGAGTTTTCTAAATCACCGACCGATGTTCGTTTAGAAGGTTGAGATACATAGTACAATTTAAATAATTACATGAGGGCTGTCCCACAGGTACGAATAGCCCTGAGGTAAGTGAACAAGAGCACAAAGAAGAGTAGAGTATTAACAAGGACTTTGTATGATATCAGTGGTGGGAAATAATGGAAAGGATACTAAAGGCAATATTATAGGAATTTGGATAAATAGGGTAGGATTAGAAAGAATTAGCATGGATTTGTGATTATGATATTTGACTAATTTTGATATATTTCCTTAGGGAAATTGATGAGGTTAAAGTGGTGAACTTCAGTCAGGCCTTGGACACGGTTCAATAAAGGAAATAAGGTAGGTTAAGAAGATGTTAGTAAGGAATAGCAAGATGGATTAAAAAGTGGCTGAATGGGAAATGTCAGAGAGTAATGGTGGATGGATGTTTATCAGGTTGGAGGTCAGTGACTAGAGGGGTACCTCGGGGATATATGTTGGGTCCACTGTTGTTTGTCATGTGAATCAATAATATGGATGTTGGTGTGGTAAGATAGATTAAGAAATATGTAGATGATACTAAGATAGGTGGTGTTGTGAATAATGAAGTGGATTTTAAAAATGTACAGATATATTTAGGTCATTTGGAAGAGTGGGTTGAAACATGACAGATGGGTTTAATGTTGATAAGTGTGACGTGATACATCTTGGCAGGACACATTCAAATTAGACTTATATGGTAAATGATTGTGAATTGAGGAATGAAGTTGAACAGAGGGATCTAGGAACAACTGCATAGTTCCCTGAAGGTGGAATCTCATGTAGATAGGATGGTAAAGAAAGATTTTTATGTGTTGGCCTTTATAAATCAGAGCATTGTGTATAGAAGGGTTGTAATAATAAATTGTACAAGCTATTGATGAGGTCGATTGTGGAGTATGGTGTATAATTTTGGTAGGCATAATTATAGGAAAAAGGTTAACAAAATAGAGAGTACAGAGGAGATCAATTAGAATGTTGATTGGGTTTCAGCAACTAAGAGAAAGGTTGAGCAAGTTAGGTCTTTATTATTTGGGAAAGTTAGAAGGAATACCCACCATAGAGCGCAGTGATGTTTTCTTAAGGAACTATTTACTGGCAGTATCTCGTTCTATTACAGAATTAAAAACCAAGGGGCTGCTGGCACAGAGTCCCCCATCTCGACTTTCCAATCCATTCTGTGAAAGCAGGAAATTGGGATCTTGTAAAATCATGGAAAGAAGAAAACTTGCAACCTAAGTGCACTGGACCCTAGCTTGTGTTATTAATCACCGAGACAGCAGTACGAACAAAAGAAAAAGGGTGGAAACACGCAAACCGATTCAAGGGTCATGTGGAGGCCCCACCAGACAATATCAGCCCGTGGACTGTGCGAGAATGGAAGGAAACATTGACTTTGTGACGTTTCGGATGTTGTATCATTCCCTGCGCTGGGCCTTAGAACACAGTATGACCGACGAGAGGAGGATAGCGGGGCGAATAATCTGCTAGCACTAGAAATGGAGGATATAGTATAAATCAAAAGCTGCGTAGCAAAAAGAGAAATGGTGAATTGTGAGAAAAGGGTTAATAGAGATGGTTGATTTATACTAAAACTCTGAAATATAACTTAAAAAGAAATAAGGTGTCAGCAGAAGCCAGACTGCTAGTAGAATGGAAAGTAAAAACATAAAGAACAGAGAGAAATTCTAGATAAAAAGTAGAAATAGAAATACTTCAGTAGAAGTTTAAGAGAAGTAAGGCAGAGTTGAAAAGGGCGAGGGGTTATAAACAACCACGCATGCCTAATGAACTTGCATGCATGTGTACACACACCTACTATGACAAGATGCCTAATTCAAATGCACATGCGATGCATGTAATAGGAGGTAACCTTGACGTTGGGGTAGGTGTCTTTGACGTTCTCGAGGGAATCTGGGCTTTATGTTATGTTTGGAAGAAGCTAAATGGGGAGGGATGAGGGTGTGACAACGTGAAATGAAAATGTATAAAGATAGAAAGCATGTCCATCTTCGGTGTGTCTCTAGAGGGCGACAGAGAGGCACTCTTGCCTGCGCAGAAATGTAATAAATGAGATAAACTTGTTTCTCTGACTTTGCCTCTGAGCATTTGTGAATTTGAATCTCACATCTGTGCATCAGTGAGAACTTTCTGCATTGCCACCAAACAATACAATAATACAATACAAATGTATTGTCATTTGAGCCCCAGTGAGACTCAAACGAAATTTTGTTTCCACAGCCATACAAACAAAAACAATGTCCTACAGACATACACACAATTAAGTTCACACAAACATCCATCACAGGGAACCCACTGTGATGGAAGGCGAAAGTATTTTCTCTCCCCTGTTCTCCATGTCTCTCCCGATGTCCAAGCCCCAGGCGGGCGATGATAAGTCCCACGGCCATTTTAGGCCGTGCCGGGCGATTTACGGCCCCGCTCCCGGTCTAGAAGTCTCGAAGTTGGAGCCCCCGGCGGGCGCTGGAATGTCCCACGGCCACGAAGCCGTGCCGGGTGATGTACTTCCCCGCTCCGGGTCGTTCCAAACCCCGCGACACGGGCTGGAGAAGTCGCGTTGCGGGAGCTCCGGGAAGCGGTCTCTCTCTCCCCCCGGACCCGTGAGCTCCCGATGTCCCAGTCCACCGGACCTGCGGCTGCGTTGCTGGAGCCTCCGAGCCCCAGGAGTCGAGTCGCAGCAGCGAGTCACCACCTCTCCCCACGTTCCGAGGCCGGCCAGCCCCACGATGGTGAGTAGTCCGCAGCGCAGTCTCCCGAGCCCCCGAGTCGTTCAGGTTGGAGGCCGCTCCACGGTGCTAGGCCCCAACGACAACGGAGACCCGACAGGGAAAAGGTCGGGTCTCCCGGACAGGGAAGAGATTTTAAACGGTTTCCCCCTCCCCCCCCCGCCCCCCACATATACACATTTAAAAACCAGTATTTAAAAAACACCAAACACTACATTTAACTAGACAAAAAATAAAAAAAAGTCAGACAGGCTGTAGGAGCCGCTGCAATGAGTCGCGCCGCCACCAGGACCATGCCCCTAGTGTGCAGTGAATTTGACCCTAATGCAATGGTTACATACAGTTTAAAGTGTATAATTTCTGTGCATCAGCCTGGACTCTCTGCATTACAACCATGCCCCCATTGTGCTGTGAATTGTACCTAAAGCAGTGGTTATATGTCCAGTTTAACGTGTATAATATCTGTGCATCAGTCAGTACTCTCTGCATTACAACCATGCCCCCAGTATGCAGTGAATTTGACCTTAATGCAATGTTTATCTCCAGTTTAAAGTTGATATCTCCCTGTGCATTGTTTAGACCCAGTTTATATTGTATATTCTTTGTGCATCAGCCAGGACTTTGAGCATTGGAAACCATGCCCCATTATTTAATATTTATGTCCCTCTAAATACCCTCTCTCCTCCCCTCTCTTCTCCTCATCCTCCCCTTCTCCCTCCTCCTACTCTCTCTCCTTCTCTTTCCCTCTTTCTTCTCCTTATCTCCTTTTCCTCACTCTCTTCACTTCTCTCTCTCCCACCTGGGCCTCAGGCCTCTCTCGTCTCTTTCTCCTTCTCCTCCTCCTCTCCATCTTCCCTTCTCCCTCTTCTCTCTCTCTCTCCTCCTTTGCTCTCTCCTCTTGTCCCCTCCTTCCTTCCTTCCTTCTCTCCTTCTCTCTCTCCATCTATACCACAGCATCACATCTACACCACAGCATTTAATATGTATATTTATTTGTACAATGTTTATACCGTGTTCAAAGTGTAGAATCTTTGTGCATCAGCCTAGACTCTCTGCATTACAACCATGCCCCAGTGTGCAGTGAATTTGACCTTAATGCAATATTTGTACCAAGTTTAAAGTGTATAATCTCTGTGCATCAGTCTGTACTCTCTGCAATGCATCTACACCAGAGCATTTAATATTTTTATCCCTCTGGTCTTTATTTAGAATCCAGTTTAGAGTTGATATCTCTCTCTGTGCAGAGATGATAATTCATGCATCAGTCAGATCTCTGTATCACATGTGTACAACAGCATTCAATATTGTCTAATATATGCCTCTAATCTTTAGTCCCAGTTAATGTTTATACCTTGGTATAAAGTTTAGAGGTTTATATAATGTCTGTGCAGTTGATAATCCATGTATCAGTGAGGACTCTGCATTACACCTATACCACAGCATTCAATATTTATATCTCTCTAAATACCCAGTTTAAAGTGTATAATCTCTGTGCATCAGTGAGGACTCTGCATTGCAACCATGCCCCAGTGTGCAGTGAATTTGACCCTAATGCAATGTTTATATGTCCAGTTTAAAGTTAATATCCCTCCCCTCCCCTCCCCTCCCCTCCCTTCCCCTCCCCTCCCGTCCCCTCCCCTCCCCTCCTTTCCCCTCTCCTCTCCTCCCCTCCCCTCCCCTCTCCTCTCCTCCCCCCCATCCCCTCTCCTCCTCTCCCCTCCCATCTCCTCTGCTCCCCTCCACTCTACTCCCCTCTCCTCTCCACCCTCCTGTCCTCCCCTCTCCTCCCTTCTCCTCCCCTCCCCTCCCCTCACCTCCCCTCCCATCCCCTCCCCTCCCCTCCGTACCCCCCCACTCCACCCTCCCCTCTCCTCTCCTCCCCTCCCCCCTCCCCTCTCCTCTCCTCCCCTCCCCTCTCCTCCCCCTCCCCTCTGCTCCCCTCTCCTATCCTCCCCTCCCCTCCACTCCCCTCTCCTCTCCACCCCCCTCTCCTCCCCTCTCCTCCCCTCCTCCCCTCCACTCTCCTCTCCTCCCCTCCCTTCCCCTCCCCTCCCCTCCCCTCCCCTCCCCTCCCTCCCCTCCCCTCCCCTCTCCTCCCCTCCCCTCCCCTCTCCTTCCCTCCCCTCCCCTCCCCTCCCTCCCCTCCCCTCCCCTCCCCTCGCCCTCCCCTCCCCTCCCCTCCCCTCCCCTCCCCTCCCCTCCCCTCCCCTCCCCTCCCCTCCCCTCCCCTCCCCCTCCCCTCCCCCCCCCTCCCCTCCGCTCTTCTCCTCCCCTCCTCTCCTCTCCCCTCCCCTGCCCTCCCCTCCCCTCGCCTCCCCTCCCCCCGCCTCCCCTCTCCTCTCCTCACCCTCTCCTCCCCTCCTCCCCCTCCCCTCTCCTCCCCTCTCCTCCCCTCTCCTCTCCTCTCCCCCCCTCCCCTCCCCTTTCCCCTCCCACCACCCCTCTCCTCCCCTCCCCTCTCCTCCCCTCCCAACCCCTCCCCTCCCCTCACCTCCCTCACCTCCCCTCTCCTCCCCTCCCCTCCCCTCCCCTCCCCTCCCCTCCCCTCCCCTCCCCTCCCCTCCCCTCCCCTCCCCTCCCCTCCCCTCCCCTCCCCTCCCCTCCCTCCCCTCTCCTTCCCCCTCCCCTCCCCTCCCCTCCCTTCCCCTCCCCTCCCCCCCCTCCCCCTCTCCTCCCCCCCCCTCCCCTCCCCTCCCCTCCCTTCCCCTCTACTCCCCTCCACTCCCCTCCCCTCCCCTCCCTTCCCCTCCACTCCCCTCCCTTCCACTCCCCTCCCCTCCCCTCCCCCTCCCCTCCCCTCACCTCACTACCCTCTGCAGAGCCTTCCTGTCCGAGCAGTTACAGTTGGAGTACCACGTATTTATGCAGTACGAGAGTACAGACTCCACCGTACCCCTGTAAATAGTCCTGAGGTTGTTGGTGGGGAGTGAGGCATGTTTGAGTTTCCTCAGGAAGTTCAGTCTCTGATGGGCCCGTTTGACATCCCAGTGTTGTTCCTGGACCAGTTGAGACTGTCTGTAATTTGAACTCCGAGGAACTTTATGCTCTCCATTCTCTCCACCGTGGTGCATCTGATGTTGAGGGGTGTATGTTTTGGCTGCACCCTCCTGAAGTCGACAACCATCTCCTTTGTTTTGTCGACATTTAATGCTAGATTATTTTTGCCGCACCAGTCCACAAGTTGTTTTACTTCCTCCCAGTACATTGATTCGTCACCTCCGCTGATGAGTCCCATCACTGTTGTGTCATCCGCGAATGTCATGATCTTATTGTCCCTGCATCTGGCAGCACAATCATGTGTGAGCAGCGTGAACAACAGCGGGCTGAGCACACAGCCTTGAGGGGAGCTGGTGCTCCGGCACCCGATGAGGGGGGATCTTATAGAAACATATAAAATGATAAAAGGACTGGACAAGCTAGATGCAGGACAAATGTTCCCAATGTTGGGCGAGTCCAGAACCAGGGGCCACAGTCTTAGAATAAAGGGGAGGCAATTTAAGACTGAGGTGAGAAAACACTTTTTCACCCAGAGAGTTGTGGATTGAGGAATTCCCTGCCACAGAGGCAGTGGAGGCCAAGTCACTGGATGGATTTAAGAGAGAGTTAGATAGAGCTCTAGGGGCTAGTGGAGTCAAAGGATATGGGGAGAAGGCAGGCACGGGTTATTGATGGGGACAATCAGCCATGATCATAATGAATGGCGGTGCTGGCTCGAAGGGCCGAATGGCCTCCTCCAGCATCTATTTTCTATCTTTCCATGACATGAACATTGAATTCTCCAACAAAGGAGACCCCCCCCCCCCACCCTCTCGTGTGCAAACAGGCCCTCGTCGCCCACTCTCGAACACTCGATCTCGCATCTATCTTTCGGCCGCCGTCTATCCCTCATCTCAGTCCTAAATGACCTACATTGATAATTCTTGAACATTGATCCCTGGTTCTGGACTCCCCCAACAACGTGTCCAATCCCTTTATAATCTTTTATGCTTCAATAAGATCCTCTCTCATCCTTTCATCATATGACAGTCCCGCCATGCCGGGAATTAACCTGGTGAAACTTAGCTGCACTTCCTCAATAGCAAGAATGTCCTTCCTCAAATTAGGAGACCAAAATTGCACACACTATTCCAGGTGCGGGCTTACCAGGGCCCTGCACAACCGCAGTAGGACCTCCTTCCTCGTAAACTAAAATCCTCTTGCAATGAAGAACAACATACCATTAGCTTTGGTGGATACAAAATGCTGGAGTAACTCAGCGAGTGAAGCAGCATCTATGGAGAGGAAATTGGCGACGTTTCTGGTCGAGCCCCTTCTACACCCGCTGAGTTACTCCACTATTTTGTGTCCCTCAACTGCTGATAGGCTGTGGGCCGAGGAGCTTTATTCTGCAGTTTGAGACCCAAGTCACCAAACTACATGAAATGTTCACATATTGTGTAAAACAAATTATATAAATCACCCCTGAAACTCGATATGAAGAAGACTTGCACATTTTTATTAAATTAGAGAAAAAACGGTAAAATGGCGGGTAATTTTTAGTCCAATCAATGCACGTTTAACATTGAGTTGTCGCCAGTTGACCGATCACGCGCTTTGTTTCAGGCTAGCTCACAAAATGGCTGATGGGGGCTTCACAAATGGCTGAGGGGGCTTCACAGATGGCTGTTTTACTGGAGATTCCGATTTGTTGTTCTGTGGAATAAATGTTGTGGAAACTTGCAGCAGGCAACTGTATTTAGTGGGAAAAGCAATAAAAAGGCTGAAGAAAGTGCTGCGAAGTGGATTAAAGTGCAAGAAAGCCTTGAAAGCAAAGTACCTGCTGAGGTCCTGGAACGCAAAGATTTAGACAGCCATGGACCATCTCTAACTAAAAGGGAATATCTAAAGTCTGAATTTATGGAAATCTATATTCCAGGACCTCAGCAGGGACTTTGCTTTCAAGGCTTTCTTGCACTTTAATCCAGTTCGCAGCACTTTCTTCAGCATTTTTATTGCTTTCCCCACTAAATACAATTGCCTGCTGCAAGTTTCCACGACATTTATTCCACAGAACAACAAATGGGAATCTCCAGTAAAACAGGCATCTGTGAAGCCATGTTGTGAGCTAGCCTGAAACAAAGCGCGTGATTGACCAACTGGCGACAACTCAATGTTAAAGTGTTCAAGAATTCTTCCCTTCCCTCCCGTACCACCCCCTCCCCGGGCACTTTCCTTTGCAACCGCAAGAAATGCAACACCTGTCCCTTCACCTCCCCCCTCGACTCATTTCAACGACCCAATCAGTCGTTCCAGGTGCGACAAAGGTTCACCTGTATCTCCTCCAACCTCAACTACTGCATCCGCTGCTCTAGATATCAGCTGATTTACATCGGTGAGAATAAGTGGAGGTTGGGCGATCGTTTAGCCGAACACCTCCGCTCAGTTCGCAATAACCTACCTACCGGCTCAGCACTTCAACTCCCCCTCCTATTCCCAATCCGACCTCTCTGTCCTGGGTATCCTCTATTGCCAGAGTGAGCAACACCGGGAATTGGAGGAACAGCACCTCATATTCCGCCTGGGTAGTTTGCGTCCTGATGGCATGAACGTTGAATTCTCACAATTTTGCTAGCCCTTGCTGTCTCCTCCCCTTCCTTAACCCTCGAGCTGTCTCCTCCCATCCCCCCGCCCTCGGGCGTCTCCTCCTCCCTTTTCCCTTCCTTCTCCCCCCCACCCCCAATCAGTCTGAAGAAGGGTTTCGGCCTGAAACGTGGCCTGTTTCCTTCGCTCCATAAATGCCGCTGCTCCCGCTGAGTTTCTCCAGCAATTTTGTGTAACTCAATGTTAAACGTCCTTTGATTGGACTAAAAATTAACCGAACATTTTCCGGTTTTCTCTAATTTAATAAAAATGTGCAAGTCTTCTTCATATCGAGTATCAAGGGTGATTTATATAGATTTTTTTACACAATATGTGAAATGTTCATGTAGTTTGGTGACTTGGGTCACGAAACTGCAGAATAAAGCTCCTCGGCCCACAGCCTAATGTGCGAGCTGAGTCCAGTTGTCCAGTGGCCACAGGGTGAACTGGTTCACTAACGAGCAGATGTTGAGGAACCGCTGGCTTGACCCATGCCCACTGATTGCCCACAGCTGGTGATGTTGGGGGAGTCCAGAACCAGGGGCCGCGACACAGCGAGAGAGTTGTGTAAATCTGTGGCCATTTGGGACTGAGATGAGGAGAAACTTTTCCACCCAGAGAGTTGTGTGAATATGTGGAATTCCCTGCCACAGAGGGCAGTGGAGGCCAAGTCACTGGATGGATTTACGAGATAGTTAGGTAGAGCTCTAGGGGCTGGTGGAGTCAATGGATATGGGGAGAAGTCAGGCACGGGTTATTGATTGGGGACGATCAGCCATGATCACAATGAATGGCGGTGCTGGCTCGAAGGGCCGAATGGCCTCCTCCTGAACCTGTTTTCTATGTTTCTAATCTCTGCATCGGAATCAAATACACAGGAAAATATGTTAAGAAATCCCTTGTGCCAATAGGTGGGGAGCATTTCACGACATTCGTTGATTGTTGAGAGTGGTAGACGCTCAACATCGGTGGGGGCGGAGGGGGGTTACGTATATCTTGGCCTGGGTAACCTTCAGGACAGTTGGGCACAGGACACATCATCAGTAATGTACCTTTGCATCACTGGGTGTTCTGCCTTTTAACACTGTACACCCTCCACAAGGCCTCAGCTCGTGTCCCGAGTGAAACCGTCCCAAATATTCACCCTAACGTACTTGGGGCCCCAGCATGGGTCTTTCTGCTTGAGCCAAATCCACCGGCTGCTTCTTTCAGCCGCCTCTGAGAGTGAGCTTATGGTCTTCCGCAGAGCCTGGCCGTGGATTCCAAGCTCCTTCAGCAGTCTGATGGTAGATGACGCAACAAATCCTCTGCATTCCACTTCAACTGCATATATACTACAGCATTTAATATTTATATTTCTCTAGATTCAAGATTCAAGTGAGTTTATTGTCATGTGTCCAGGATAGGACAATGAAATTGTTGCATTGCTTCCGCACATAGAACATAGGCGACATGAATACAGAACAGTTCAGTGTGTCAATTATATCATTATATAAATATATACACACATGTATAAATAAAACAGATAAAGTGCAAATAACAGATAATGGGTTATTAACGTTCAGAGTTTTGTCCGAGCCAGGTTTAATAGCCTGATGGCTGTGGGGCAGTAGCTATTCCTGAACCTGGTTGTTGCAGTCTTCAGGCTCCTGTACCTTCTACCTGAAGATAGCAGGGATATGAGTGTGTGGCCAGGATGGTGTGGGTCTTTGATGATGCTGCCAGCCTTTTTGAGGCAGCGACTACGATAGTTCCCGTCGATGGAAGGAAGGTCAGAGTCGATTATGGACTGGTCAGTGTTTACTACTTTTTGTAGTGTTTTCCTCTCCAGGGCGCTCAATACCCAGTTTAAAGTGTACAATCTCTGTGCATCAGCCTGGACTCTCTGCATTGCAACCATGCCCCCATTGTTTAATATTCTATCTCTCTAAATACCCAGTTTAAAGTGTATAATCTCTGTGCATCAGCCTGGACTCTGTACATTGCAACCATGCCCCAGTGTGCAGTGAATTTGACCATAATGCAATGTTTATACACAGTTTAAAGTGTATAATCTCTGTGCAATGTTTATATCCAGTTTAAAGTGTATACTCTCTGCGCATCAGTCAGGACTCTGTGCATTGCATCTATATCACAGCATTTAATATTAATATCGAATGCAATGTTTATATCTCCAGTTTTAAGTTAATATTCCACTGTGCAATGGTAAAAACCCATGCATGAGTGAGACGTGCCTGCATTCCACCTGCACCCCGCTCCTCCCGCCGCAACGACCCCGTTCTGCGCATGCTCGCCACCGTCACACTCCCCCGTGTGGTGCCTGCGGCCGGCAGTGAGAGAGGCCGGCAGTGAGAGAGTCCGGGTTGATCAGCGCGCATGTGCAGTTCGCCCATGCCCCAGTGTGCAGTGAATTTGACCTTAATGCAATGTTTATGTCCAGTTTAAAGTGTATAATCTTTGTGCATCAGTGAGGGCTCTGTGCATCACATCTATACAACAGCATTTAATATTAATATCCCTCTGTGCTTTATTTAAAATCCAGTTTAAAGTTGATATCTCTCTGTGCAGAGATGATAATTCATGCATCAATGAGATCTCTGTATCACATGTGTACAGCAGCATTAAATATGGTCTAATATATGCCTCTAATCTTTAGTCCCAGTTAGTGTTTATACCTTGTTATAACGTTTATAATCTCTGTGCAGAATTGATAATCCATGTATCAGTGAGGATATCTATACCACAGCATTTAATATTATTATCTCTCTAAATACTCAGCTAAAAGTGTATGATCTATGTGCATCAGTGGAGAACCTGTGCATTGCAACCACAGTTCCTATAGCAAAGATCTTTGATTGCAACCATGCCCCAGTGTGCAGTGAATTTGACCCTAATGCAATGTTTATATATCTTGTTTAAAGTTAATATCCCTCCGTGCAATGTCATACCGCGTTTGAAGTGTATAATCTCTGTGCATCAGTGAGGACTCTGTGCATTGCATCTATACCTCAGCATTTAATATTTTATCCCTCTAAATACCCAGTTTAAAGTGTATAATCTCGGTGCATCAGTCAGGACTCTGTGCATCGCCACCATTCCCCAAGTGTGCAGTGAATTTGACCTTGATGCAATGTTTATAACCAGTTTAAACTGTATAATCTGTGTACCAGTGAGGACTCTGCATTGCAACCCTGTCCCAGTGTGCAGTGAATTTAACCCTGATGCAATGTTTATATGTCCAGTTTAAAGTTAATATCCCTCCGTGCAATGTTTATACCCTGTTTAAAGTGTATAATCTCTGTGCATCAATCTGAACTCTCTGCATTGCAACCAAAGATATAGCAAAGGTCCCATATTATTGCTATTGGATCTTTGATTGCGATCCTGCCCCATTGTGCAGTGAATTTCATCCTGATGCAATGTTTATACCCTGTTTAAAGTGTATAATCTATATGCATCAGTCAGAACTATGTGCATCGCCACCATTCCCCCAGTGTGCAGTGAATTTGTCCCTAATGCAATGTTTAAAATGTATAATCTCTGTGCATCTGCCTGGATTGTGTGCATTGCAACCCTGCCTCCAGTGTGCAGTGAATTTGACCCTAATGCAATGTTATATCGTGTTTAAAGTGTATAATCATTTTGCATCAACCAGGCCTCTCTGCATTGCACGCATGCCCCCAGTGTAAGTGAATTTGACCTAATGCAATGTTTATATCTCCAGTTTAAAGTTAATATCCCTCTGTGCAATGGTTAAAACCAATGCATGAGTGAGCCGTGCCTGCATTCCACCCGCACCATGCTCCTCCCGCTGCAACGACCCCGTTTACCCCCCGTTCCGGACATTAATTAATCTCCTTTTATTTTGAAACCATCTGTTTCCGGGACTTCTCTACCCCGGGAGCCCCACCCCCCACCCCCTCTGGCAGTGCGCAGGCGCGCGGCAACCAGCCGGCAGTGAAAGGGATCGGGGGGGATCAGTGCGCATGTGCATTTCGCCCATGCCATCAGTGTGCAGTGAATTTAACCCTAATGCAATGTTTATACCCAGTTTAAAGTGTTTAATCTTTGTGCATCAGTGAAGACCCTGTGCATTACATCTATTCCACAGCATTTAATATTAATATCCCTCTGCGCTTTATTTAAAATCCAGTTTAAAGTTGATAACTCTCTCTGTGCAGAGATGATAATTCATACATCAGTCAGTACTCTCTGCATTACATCTATACCACAGCATTTAATATTTTTGTCCCTCTAGATACCCAGTTTAAAGTGTATAATCTCTGTGCATCAGCGAGGACTCTCTGCATTACATCTATACCACAGCATTTAATATTATTATCTCTCTAAATACCCAGTTTAAAGGTAATAATCTTTGTGCTTGAGTCAGGACTCTCTGCATTGCAACAACAGATCCCATAGCAAAGATCTATATGCCTCTAACCTTTATACCCAGTTAATGTTTATTTGATTGCAACCATGCCTCCAGTGTGCAGTGAATTTCACCCTAATGCAATGTTTATACCCAGTTGAAAGT
Organism: Amblyraja radiata; assembly: GCF_010909765.2. Lineage (NCBI taxonomy): Eukaryota > Metazoa > Chordata > Chondrichthyes > Rajiformes > Rajidae > Amblyraja > Amblyraja radiata. The sequence goes on from NW_022630174.1 coordinate 76,710, forward strand.
GTATAATCTTTGTGCATCAGTCAGGACTATGTGCATTGCAACCATGCATCAGTGAGGACTCTCTGCATTGCATCTATACCACAGCATTTAGTATTAATATCTCTTTAAATACCCAGTTTAAAGTGTATAATATCTGTGCATCAGCCTGGACTCTGTGCATTGCAACCAAATATCCTATAGCAAAGATCTTTGATTCCAACCGTGCCCCAGTGTGCAATGAATTTTGCCTAATGCAATGTTTATATCTCCAGTTTAAAGTAAATATTCCTCTGTGCAATGGTAAAAACCCATGCATGAGTGAGCCGTCCCTGCATTCCACCTGAACCCCGCTCCTCCCGCTGCAACAAACCCCGTTCCGGATATTAAATTAATCTTCATTTATTTTCAAACCATCTGTGTCCGGGACTTCTCTTCCCCTGCAGCCCCCGCCCCCCCCGGCAGTGCGCAGGCGCGCGGCAACCCCCTGGCTCCCGTCACACTGCGCACGCTCGCCACCGTCACCCTCCCCGTGTGGTGCCGGCGGCCGGCAGTGAGAGAGATCCGGGTTGATCAGCGCGCATGTGCATTTCGTCCATTCCCCAGTGTGCAGTGTATTTGATCCTAATGCAATGTTTATGTCCAGTTTAAAGTGTGTGATCTCTGTGCATCAGTGAGGACTCTGTGCATTACATCTATACAACAGCATTTAATATTAATATCCCTCTGTGCTTTATTTAAAATCCAGTTTGGAGTTGATATCTCTCTCTGTGCAGAGATGATAATTCATGCATCAATGAGATATCTGTATCACATGTGTACAACAGCATTCAATATTGTCTAATATATGCCTCTAATCTTTAGTTAATCCCAGTTAATGTTTATACCTTTTTATAAAGTTTATAGGTTTATATAATTTCTGTGCAGAGTTGATAATCCATGCATCAGTCAGAACTGTGCATTGCAACTATACCGCAGCATTTAATATTAATATCTCTCTAAATACCCAGTTTAAAGTGTACAATCTCCGTGCATCAGCCTGGACTCTGCATTGCCACCATGCCCCCCGTGTGCAATGAATGTGTCCTTGATGCAATGTTTATACCCAGTTTAAAGTGTATAATCTCTGTGCATCAGCGAGGACTCTCTGCATTGCAACCCTGCCCCAGTGTGTAGTGAATTTAACCCTGATGCAATGTTTATATGTCCAGTTTAAAGTTGATATCCCTCTGTGCAATGTTTATATCCACTTTAAAGTGTATAATTTCTGTGCATCAGTCAGGATTCTCTGCATTGCAAACCATGCCCCGTTATTTAATATTTATGTCCCTCTAAATACCATCTCTCCTCCCCTCTCTTTTTCCTCCTCCTCCCCTTCTCCCTCCTCCTTCTCTCTCTCCTTCTCTTTCCCTCTTTCTTCTCTTTATCTCCCTTTCCTCACTCTCTTCTCTTCTCTCTCTCCCACCTGGGCCTCAGGCCTCTCTCGTCTCTTTCTCCTTCTCCTCCTCCTCTCCATCTTCCCTTCTCCCTCTTCTCTCTCTCTCTCTCTCTCTCTCTCCTCCTTCGCTCCCTCCTCTTCTCCCCTCCTTCCTTCCTTCTTCTCTCCTTCTCTCTCTCCATCTATACCACAGCATCACATCTACACCACAGCACTTAATATTAATACCCCTCTGTGCAATGTTTATACCCAGTTTAAAGTGTGTAATCTGTGTGCATCAGCCTGGACTCTCTGCATTACATCTATTCCACATCATTTGATATTTGTATCCCTCCAGATACCCAGTTTAAAGTGTATAATATCTGTGCATCAGCCTGACCTCTCTGCATTAGCCGATGCCCCCAGTGTGCAGTGAATTTAACCCTAATGCAATGTTTATATGTCCAGTTTAAAGTTAATAACCCACCATGCAATGTTTATACCCAGTTTAAAGGGTATAATCTCTGTGCATCAATCTGAACTATCTGCATTGCCACCGAAGTGTTGTGAGATAAATGAAACTTTCGCTACTCTTAATTAACTTAACTTTATTTAAGCTTTGAGCAACCTATTTCTGCAATACTCAAACTCAGAAACGTCTGGCAAACATGGCTGATTCCGCAGGCTTTTCCCGCCCAAAATACTTCGCACATGCGCACAATCCGGAAATGTCCTGCGCATGCGCACACTCTAGAAATGTCCTGCGCATGCGCACCCACTAGAAGAGCTCAGCACATGCGCACAGGCGCCCACTTCATTCTCCCCTCCTATTTATAAGTTGAGACGGTCAGGAGGTTTAATACATCTTGATGACCGTCGCAGCACTGGAGCCTCAGGAGATTCAATGGCTGGGGGTGGATATATTGCTTGGTCATCAACTTCACTCATATTGTTATTTAGATTTTCAATTTTAGAATTTCTTGTAAAAGTTTCCACAGAGGATGCTGGAAGTGTTGGAGGAAGTTCCCGATTAGTGTTATCAAGAAGCGACGGAGCTGACGGAGGAAGTTCTCGATTAGTGTTATCAGGAAGTAACGGAGCTGATGGAGAAGATGGACATGGTGCAAGGTCACGAAGTGAGACAGTTGACTGACGTCCATCCCGAAACTTGATAGTTGCATAAGAAGGGTTGACATCAGTCAGTTCAACTTCATCAACAAAAGGTTCATTCTTATTTAATCGGACATAACGACGAAGCAACTCACGCCCAGGGCTGTTGCAATTCCTTTCTTAGAAATGTAGTCTTTTAAATCTTTTGACATGAATGAGGTGCCTCTATCAGAATGTATGTGACTTGGAAATCCACAGAATGAAAACAGTTGATCTAAACATTTGATAACCATAGCAGCTGAAATATTTGGACAAGGAAAGGGAAATGGAAACCTTGAGTATTCATCAACTATGGTAAGTATATAAAAATTTTGAGAGGAGGATGGTAAAGGCCCTTTGAAGTCAATAATCAAACGTTCCATAGGTTGAGTAGCTTTGATCAATCTACCTTCTTCAGGACGGAAGAACCTTGGTTTTAATTCAGCACGGATTCTACATGAAGCACACGTCATCTTCACATCTTCTGTAGAGAAAGGTAATTGTTTAGAACGAACATAGTGTAACAAACGAATGACTCCAGGATGACACAACCCATTGTGAAGATCAGTGAGTGCAGAAGAATGAACAGAGGCACAAAATGCTCGAGTTAATGTGTCCGGAGAAACATTATCCTTACCAGGGCAGAACTCAATTGAATAACTATATGCGGATAATTCAATCCTCCATTCATGAATTTTACTGTTTTTAATCTTCGTTCGTTTCCGATTATCCAGCATAAAAGCTACTGAACGCTGATCTGTTATCAACGTGAAGTGCTGGCGAGCAAGGAAATTACTCCATTTCCTCACTGCTTCAATAATTGCTGTAGCTTCCTTTTCGACGGATGGGTAGTGCAATTCACTACCTTGGAGAGTACGAGACATGAAAGCCACTGGTCGTCCTCCTTGATTTAATGTTGCTGATACTGTTACATCAGAGGCATCACATTCAACAACAAAGGGGAGATCCTCATCAATGGCGTGCAATGTCGCAGATTCCAGTTGTTTCTTTAAAGAAGTAAAGGCACCAATTGCTGTAGAGTCAAGGGGGGAAGATTTGGCTCTAATCAAAGGTTGATTTTTTTCAGAAAAATTTGGTATCCATTTAGCATAAAATGCAAACATCACAAGAACCCTTCGTAGAGAGTTTAATGTTGCTGGAACAGGTATCTCTTGGAGTGGGCGGAGGCTTTCTGGATCAGGCTTGATTATATCATTTCCAACCCAATTACCAAGAATATTAATTGATGATTCTGATGTTATTGACTTAGCCTCATTTAATGTTAGATTTTTAGAATGTACAACATCTAAAAACCGTTGTACATTTTCATCATGTTCATCTTGGTCTTTTCCTGCAATAGTTCTATTATCAAGATAAGAGAAAGTATCTTTAAGGTTTTCCTGTTTAACAAGTTTGTCCATCTCTCTCTGAAAAACAGCCACGCCATTAGTTACCCCAAAAGGAACTCTGCAGTAGTGATATAATTTCCCATTTGGTTCAAACGCAGTGTATTTCTTCTCTGATTCCTTCAGAGGAATTTGTAGTAAGCACTTTTTAAGTCAAAAGTAGAGAATATCTTACACTTTGCTTATGTATTGATAATCTCTTCTATTTGAGGTAATGGATATGCATCAAGCTCCGTGAACTGGTTTATAGTTTGAGAGTAATCAATGCTGAGTCTCTTTCTATGTCTCTCCAAGGGGTCCTTAACTACGACAACTTGTGCTCTCCAAGGGGAAGAACTGGGTTCTATAATCCCTTCTTGTAAAATATTAGTTACTCCTGTGTTGATAAAGTTCATATCATCTTTATTAAAATGTCTTGATTTTGCAGCAATTGGCTTGCACTTGGAGGATAAATTAGTGAATAATGAAGGACATTCAACAGATGCAGCAGAAAAAACACACAATACTGGTGGCTTTGACAATACAAGATCAGGCATAGTTCCTTCATATATTATTTGAAGTGATCTGTGCAGTTTCTGGAAATCCTGACCTAGAATTATATCGCTACACAAATTTTTCAAAATACCAAGGCATACAGATTTATAGCTAGTTTTGGTCAGAATAAAGTCTACAATACAAGATCCTATAATTTGAGTATTGAGAGTTGTCAGAGCCATCGAGATTTCTCTATTTGAATGAATTATAGTTAGATTTAGTCGAGACACAACTTGTTCACTTATAAAACTTTCTGAACTGCCAGAATCAAGTAGTACATTAAGTGTATGGCCATTAATGGATACCGTTGTAGCTTCATGAGACAAGCTCTGAGGAAATGCAGCTGTAATTGCACATAAAGAAGGCATGTATATGGCAGCAGTCACACTTTTAGTAGTTGCTTTGGACTTGCATACTCTAGAATAATGTCCCTTCTTGCCACAACTATTACAAGTTGCCTCTCGAGCAGGACATGTCTCTCTCTTATGAATATTACCCCCGCAAAAGTAACAGTTCCTTTTTGAATAATTATATGTTGCAGCAAGTGCACCTTTATCAGTAGAAATTGTTTCCGTTTGCTCCATATTAGTACGTGGGTGAAATTATGTTGTAGTAGTTGCAGCAGAATACACATTAGATGAGCCATAAGCATCTGCATTTTTCTGAGCCAAGTCTAAAGAGTAAGCTTGATTGGAAGCTGACTGCAAATCCAAGGTTTTGTGTTCTAATAGTCTCTGTCATATTAAAGGCGATGCCAAACCATTGATAAAAGAGTCTCGAATAACTTCCTGTCGATATTGATCAGCCGTAACTGCTTTGAAGGCACAGTCTTTACTAAGTCTTTGAAAGTTCTTGTAAAAAATTCATCAAATGAGTACAGAAGCTGGGATGTAATGTTAAAATTGTACAAGGCATTGGTGAGACCAAATCTGGAGTATGGTGTACAATTTTGGTCGCCCAATTATAGGAAGGATGTCAACAAAATAGAGAGAGTACAGAGGAGATTTACCCGAATGGTGCCTGGGTTTCAACAACTAAGTTACAGAGAGAGGTTGAATAAGTTAGGTCTTTATTCTCTGGAGCGCAGAAGGTTAAGGGGAGACTTGATAGAGGTCTTTAAAATGATGAGAGGGATAGACAGAGTTGTTGTGGACAAGCTTTTCCCTTTGAGAATAGTGAAGATTCAAACAAGAGGACATGACTTCAGAATTAAGGGACAGACGTTTAGGGGTAACATGAGGGGGAACTTCTTTACTCAGAGAGTGGTAGCAGTGTGGAATGAGCTTCCAGTGGAAGTGGTGGCGGCAGGTTCCTTGGTATCATTTAAAAATAAATTTGATAGGCATATGGATGAGAAGGGAATGGAGGGTTATGGTATGAGTGCATGCAGGTGGGACTAAGGGAAACAAGTTGTTCGGCACGGACTTGTAGGGCCGTGATGGCCTGTTTCCGTGCTGTAATTGTTATATGGTTATATGTTTATATGCTTAATGACCCACTAGGTTTTTGTTTCCGAGTAGCAAGGAGGTGTCGAGCGAATATCACGTTGGGTGTCTTAACGAAGAGTTTGCATAGTACATCATTAGCAGAATCATAAGTTGTACATTCCTCTATGTAATCATATACATCAGAAGAGATGAAGCTTATTAATGTCTTGAGTCTGTCTGGTGCATCGTTGCCACACTCATCAAATAAGTTATTTAGTATACGAAGCCAGTGCTTCCAATTCTTTGCAGCAGCAGGTGAGTTGGGATCCAGATCCAAGCGTTGTGGTTTCAGTAGCTTCTCCATCCCAAGTCGGACTGTTTGACTTCTGAAATAAGTTGCTTAAATTGTTGTGAGATAAATGAAACTTTCACTACTCGTAATTAACTTAACTTTATTTAAGCTTTAAGCAACTTATTTCTTTAATACATATACTCGGAAACGACTGGCAAACATGCCTGTTTCCGCAGGCTTTTCCCGCCCGAAATACTTCACACATGCGCACACTCCGGAAATGGCCTGCGCATGCGCACTCTAGAAGTGTCCTGCGCATGCGCACACTATAGAAGAGCTCCGCACATGCGCACATGCGCCCACTTCACCCAGTTTAAAGTGTATAATCTTTGTGCATCAGCCTGGACTCTCTGCATTGCATCCATGCCCCCATTATTAAATATTATTATCTCTCTAAATACCCAGTTTAAAGTGTATAATCGCTGTGCATCAGTGAGGACTCTGTGCATTACATCTATACAACAGCATTTAATATTTGTATCTCTCTGTCCAATGTTCATAGCCAGTTTAAAGTGTGTAATCTTTGTGCATCAGCCTGGACTCTCTGCATTGGGACCGAGGATATAGCAAAGGTCCTATATTCTTGCTATATGATCTTTGATTGCAACCGTGCTCCAGTGTGCAGTGAATTTAACCCTGATGCAATGTTTAAACGCCCTGTTCAAAGTTAATATCCCTCTGTGCAATGTTTATACCCAGTTTAAAGTGAATAATCTCTGTGAAACAGTCAGTACTCTCTGCATTGCGTCCATACCACAACATTTAAAATTAATTTCTAATGCAATGTTTATATCTCCAGTTTAAAGTTAATATTCCTCTGTGCAATGGCAAAACCCACGCATGAGTGAGCTGCTCCTACATTCCACCTGCACCCCGCTCCTCCCGCTGCAACAAACCCCGTTCCGGATATTAAATTAATCTTCATTTATTTTCAAACCATCTGTGTCCGGGACTTCTCTTCCCCTGCAGCCCCCCCCCCCCCCGGCAGTGCGCAGGCGCGCGGCAACCAGCCGGCACCCTTCACACTGCGCACGCTCGCCACCGTCACCCTCCCCGTGTGGTGCCGGCGGCCGGCAGTGAGCGAGGTCCGGGTTGATCAGCGCGCATGTGCAGTTCGCCCATTCCCCAGTGTGCAGTGAATTTGACCCTAATGCAATGTTTATGTCCAGTTTAAAGTGTGTAATCTTTGTGCATCAGTGAGGACTCTGTGCATTACATCTATACAACAACATTTAATATTAATATCCCTCTGTGCTTTATTTAAAATCTAGTTTAAAGTTGATATCTCTCTCTGTGCAAAGATGATAATTCATGCATCAATGAGATATCTGTATCACATGTGTACAACAGCATTCAATATTGTCTAATATATGCCTCTAATCTTTATACCCAGTTATTGTTTATACCTTGTTATAAAGTTTATAGGTTTATATAATCTCTGTGCAGAGTTGATAATCCATGTATCAGTCAGAACTCTGTGCACATCATTTAATATTAATATCTCTAAATACCCAGTTTAAAGTGTATAATAATAATAATACCTTTTATTTATGGGCGCCTTGCAAGAGTCTCAAGGACACCTTACAAAATGTAGCAAATAGAGTAAAAACATGTAAGCGGAATAAAATAAATAGTAAAGACATGACCCGTACACAAATTAAAAACAGAATTCAATCCAAAGATAAAAATCAAAAAACACAATATGAAGAGAGAGCGGCGTCAGCTAAACCGCGCCAGCGTACACTCTCCCTTCCGGCAGCCATGTTGGACACAGAATAAAATAATCATTTACACAAAAAAATCATTGCCCCACAATGGTTCCCACTGTGGGGGAAGGCACAATGTCCAGTCCCCATCCCTGTTCTCCCATAGTCAGGCCTATTGAGGCCTCCACAGTTGCCTCTACGGAGGCCCGATGTTCCTGGCCGTTCTGGCCGGGTGATGTTGCCCCGGCGTCGGGAGAGTCCTCACAGCGGCTGGGACGGCTGGAACGGCCGATTCCCTACCGGAGTCCGTGGCTTCCGAAACCGACAGGGCCACGTCGGTTGGTGTTCCGATGCTCCCGATGTTAAAGTCGGCGTCGCCGCCCGCGGCTGGCCGCTCCACAGTCCCGCAGCTCGACGGTGTTGATCACGGCGGTCTCAGCATACCGGAGCTCCAGTGCGGCGACCCAGCGCGGCGACCCAGGCAAGGCATCGCCCGCTCCGCTCCACGATAGCGCTCCAGCGCTGTGCCGCCATCGAAGCTGAAGGTGCTGGGCGGTCCCCGCCTGGAAACGCCGCTTTACTCCCGCTGAAAGTCCGCAAGGACGGGTCGACGGGCACCTCGGGGAAAAAGCTGCCTCACCGACCAGGTAGGGACCTATGAAATAGTTTCCCCCTTCACCCCCACATAAAAAAGTCAAATTCCCCAACAAACATGGGACAAAATCCACTAAAACGAATTTTAAAAAGTGAATTGAAACGGACAGTAGCTGGTTAGCTGCCGTTCCCCAAGATGGCTCCTCCCATCATTTAGTTTCTGTGCATCAGCATGGACACTGTACATTGCAACCATGCCCCAGTGTGCAGTGAATTTGACCTTGATGCAATGTTTATACCCTGTTTAAATTTGATAACCCTCTCTGCATCAGTCTCGACACTCTGCATTGCATCTATACCACAGCATGGAGCTCCGGAGCGTTGGGCCGCTGCTCCAACATCGTGGAGCTTTGGTGCGGAGAGCTTCCAACGCGAGCGGCGCTGAACAACATCGTGGAGTCCTGGGGCACCTTGCAGAGGGTCTCCAGCAGCAGTCACCACCCGGCGCGGCCGGCGGACTTTGGAAGCCGCCGACTCCGGAAGGAGGGGGCCGACTATGGAGCCCACGCCGCTGAGGACGTCCCGCAGCCCCAACGTCAGACTTACAACACCCCGGCGAGCGGTCCTGGCCATCAAGCCGCCCGTAGCTGCAACTGCGGAGGGCTTGGGGAAGCCCTGACCACGAGGAACAGTGGAGGAAGAGACTGACTTTGGTGCCTTCCCACACAGTGGGAAACTCTGATTCTGCAGTGTTGGGATGTTTTATGTTTAATTCTATAGTGTGTGTTCTTTATTTCATTTTTTTATTGTATGGCTGTATGGGAATTTCATTTCACTGTGCCATCTGGCACATGTGATAATTAAATGTATCTTGTATCTTGTATCTTGCATTTAATATGTTTATCCCTCTAGATACACAGTTTAAAGTGTATATTCTTTGTGCATCAGTGGTGACTCTGAGCATTGCCACCAAAGATCCTATAGCAAAGATCTTTGATTGCAACGCTGCCCCATTGTGCAGTGAATTTGACCCTGATGCAATGTTATATGTCTTGTTTAAACTTAATATCCCTCCGTGCAATGTCATACCGTGTTTAAAGTGTATAATCTCTGCGCATCAGCCTGGACTCTCTGCATTGCACGCATGCCCACAGTGTGCAGTGAATTTAAGCCTAATGCACTGTTTATATGTCTTGTTTAAAGTTAATATCCCTCTGTGCATCAGTGAGGATTCTCTGAATTGCAACCATGAGTCAGGACTCTGTGCATTGCATCCATGCCCCATTATTTAATGTTTATATCGTTCTAAATACCCAGTTTAAAGTGTATAATCTCTGTGCATCGCCCTGGACTCTGTGAATTGAGCCCATTCCCCAGTGTGCAGTTACTTTGACCCTAATGCAATGTTTATATGTCTAGTTTAGTGTATAATCTCTGTGCATCAGCCAGGACTCTCTGCATTACATCTATACCACAGCATGTCATATTAATATAGAAACATAGAAACATAGAAATTAGGTGCAGGAGTAGGCCATTCGGCCCTTCGAGCCTGCACCGCCATTCAATATGATCATGGCTGATCATCCAACTCAGTATCCCGTACCTGCCTTCTCTCCATACCCTCTGATCCCCTTAGCCACAAGGGCCACATCTAACTCCCTCTTAAATATAGCCAATGAACTGGCCTCGACTACCCTCTGTGGCAGGGAGTTCCAGAGATTCACCACTCTCTGTGTGAAAAAAGTTCTTCTCATCTCGGTTTTAAAGGATTTCCCCCTTATCCTTAAGCTGTGACCCTCTCTAAATACCCAGTTTAAAGTGTATAATCTATGTGCACGAGTCAGGACTCTCTGCATTGCAACCAAATATCCTTTGATTGCAGCCATTCCCCTGTGTGCAGTGAATTTTACCTAATGCAATGTTTATATGTCCAGTTTAAAGTTAATTATCCTCTCTGCCATGGTAAAAACCCATGCATAGTGAGCCGTGCCTGCATTCCACCCTCACCACGCTCCTCACGCTGCAACGACCCCGTTTACACCCCGTTCCGGACATTAAATTAATCTCCATTTATTTTTAAACCATCTGTGGCCGGGACTTCTCTTCCCCGGGAGCCCCCCCGGCAGTGCGCAGGCGCACGGCAACCAGCCGGCACCCGTCACACTGCGCACGCTCGCCACCGTCACCCTCCCCGTGTGGTGCCGGCGGACGGCAGTGAGAGAGGTCCGGGTTGATCAGCGCGCATGTGCATTTCACCCATTCCGCAGTGTGCAGTGAATTTGACCCTAATGCAATGTTTATGTCCTGTTTAAAGTGTATAATCTTTGTGCATCAGTGAGGACTCTGTGTATTACATCTATACAACAGCATTTAATATTAATATCCCTCTGTGCTTTATTTAAATTCTAGTTTAAAGTTGATATCTATCTCTGTGCAGAGATGATAATTCATGCATCAATGAGATCTCTGTATCACATGTGTACAGCAGCATTCAATATTGTCTAATATATGCCTCTAATCTTTAGTTAATCCCAGTTAATGTTTATACCTTGTTATAAAGTGTATAGGTTTATATAATCTCTGTGCAGTGTTGATAATCCATGTATCAGTCAGAACTCTGTGCACAGCATTTAATATTAATATCTCTCTAAATACCCAGTTTAAAGTGTATAATCTCTCTGCATCAGCGAGGACTCTCTGCATTGCAACCCTGCCCCAGTGTGTAGTGAATTTAACCCTGATGCAATGTTTATGCCCAGTTGAAAGTTGATAACCTACTGTGCAATGTTTATATCCAGTTTAAAGTGTATAATCTGTGCATCAATCAGGACTCTCTGCATTGCAAACCATGCCCCATTATTTAACATTTATGTCCCTCTAAATACCCTCTCTCCTCCCCTCTCTTTTCCTCCTCCCCCCCCCTTCCTTCCACTCCTTCTCTCTTCGCCTTCTCGTTCCCGCTTCTCCTTAACTCCCTTTCCTCACTCTCTTCTCTGCCTCTCTCCCACCTGGGCCTCAGTTCTCTCGTCTCTTTTTCCTTCTCCTCCTCCTCTCCATCGCCTCTCCCTCTCTCCCCTCTCTACTCTCTCTCTCTCCTCTCTCTCTCTCTCTCTCTCTCTCTCTAACTCTCTCTCTCTCTCTCCCCCCTCTCTATACTCTCTCTCTCTCTCTCTCTCTCTCTCTCTCTCTCTCTCTCTCTCTCTCTCTCTCTCTCTCTCTCTCTCTCTCTCTCTCCTCCTTCGCTCCCTCCTCTTCTCCCATCCTTCCTTGCTTCTTCTCTCCTCTCTCTCCATCTATACCACAACATCACAACACCACAGCACTTAATATTAATATCCCTCAGTGCAATGTTTATACCCAGTTTAAAGTGTGTAATCTGTGTACATCAGCCTGGACTCTCTGCATTACATCCATACCACATCATTTAATATTTGTATCCCTCTAGATACCAGTTTAAAGTGTACTAGACCAAGTGCAGACCCGTTGGTTCTGCTCCCCCAATGGTGTGACCCCCCAACCCAATATTCCACCATGCACCCGTCTCCTCCAACGGAACTGAACCCGTTCCCAAATGTAAGATTCCAGCACTCCCCCGCCTCCCTCAGCAGTGGATTTAAAAAAATCCAATTCCACCTCCCCTGCCTGCTGCAGCAGTTCCAATTGCAATACCAATTGGCCCTCCCCCTCCTGTGATATCCCATTGAGGTGAAAGGTTCAGAGTGTTCCTGTCTTGCATCTTTGTTTTAACAATATAACATATAATCATATGGCAATTACAGCACGGAAACAGGCCATCTCGGCCCTACAAGTCCGTGCCGAACAAATGTTTCCCTTAGTCCCACCTGCCTGCACACATACCATAACACTACATTCCCTTCTCATTCATATGCCTATCCAATTTATTTTTAAATGATACCAACGAACCTGCCGCCACCACTTCCACTGGAAGCTCATTCCACACCGCTACCACTCTCTGAGTAAAGATGTCCCCCCTCTCTATTTTGTTGACATCCTTCCTATAATTGGGCGACCAAAATTGTACACCATACTACAGATTTGGTCTCACCAATGCCTTGTACAATTTTAACATTACATCCCAGCTTCTATACTCAATGCTCTGATTTATAAAGGCTAGCATACCAAAAGCTTTATTTACCACCTTATCTATATGAGATTCCACCTTCAAGGAACTATGCACGGTTATTCCCAGATCCCTCTGTTCAACTGTATTCTTCAATTCCCTACCATTTACCATTTACGTCCTATTTTGATTTGTCCTGCGAAGGTGTAGCACCTCACATTTATCAGCATTAAACTCCTTCTGCCATCTTTCAGCCCATTTTTCCAAATGGCCTAAATCACTCTGTAGACTTTGGAAATACTCTTCATTATCCACATCCCCTCCTATCTTGGTATCATCTGCATACTTACTAATCCAATTTACCACCCCTTCATCCAGATCATTGATGTACATGATAAACAACAAAGGACCCAACACAGATCCCTGAGGCACCCCACTAGTCACCTGCCTCCAACCCGACAAACAGCCATCCACCATTACCCTCTGGCTTCTCCCATTCAGCCACTGTTGAATCCATCTTGCTATTCCTGCATTTATACCCAACAGTTGAACCTTCTTAACCAACCTTCCATGAGGAACCTTGTCAAAGGCCTTACTAAAGTCCATATAGACAACATCCACTGCTTACCCTCGTCAATTTCCCTAGTAACCTCTTCAAAAAATTCAAGAAGATTAGTCAAACATGACCTTCCAGGCACAAATCCATGTTGACTGTTCCTAATCAGACCCTGTTTATCCAGATGCTTATATATATATTATCTCTAAGTATCTTTTCCATTAATTTGCCCACCACTGAAGTCAAAGTAACAGGTCTATAATTGCTAGGTTTACTCTTAGAACACTTTTTAAACAATGGAACAACATGCGCAGTACGCCAATCCTCGGGGACTATTCCCGTTTCTAATGACATTTGAAATATTTCTGTCATAGCCCCGGCTATTTCTACACTAACTTCCCTCAATGTCCTAGGGAATATCCTGTCAGTACCTGGAGACGTATCCACTTTTATATTTTTCAAAAGTGTCAGTACTTCTTTTACTTTAAAACTCATAGTATCCATAGCTACTCTACTAGTTTCCCTTACCCCACATAATTCAATATCCTTCTCCTTGGTGAATACTGAAGAAAATAAATTGTTCAATATCTCCCCCATCTCTTTTGGCTCTGCAGATAGCTGTCCACTCTGTCTCTCCAATGGACCACTTTTATCCCTCGTTATCCTTTTGCTATTAATATAGCTGTAGAAACCCTTTGGATTTACTTTCACCTTACTTGCCAAAGCAACCTCATATCTTCTTTTAGCTTTTCTAATTTCTTTCTTAAGATTATGTTTACATTCCTTATACTCCTCAAGCACCTCATTTACTTCATGTTGCCTATAATTATTGTAGATCTCCCTCTTTTTCCGAACAAGATGTCCAATTTCCCTTGAAAACCAGGGCTCTTTCCAATTTTTACTGTTTCCTTTCAACCGAACAGGAACATAAAGATTCTGTACTCTTAAAAAGACCCCTTTAAATATCCTCCATTTCTCTTCTACCTCTTTCCCATAAACAAACTGTCCCAGTTCACTTCTTTTAAATCATCTCGCATCTCATCAAAGTTAGCCTTTCTCCAATCAAAAATCTCAACCCTAGGTCCAGGTCTGACCTTCTCCATAATTATATTGAAACTACTGGTATTGTGATCACTGGACCCGAAGTGCTCCCCAACGCATACCTCCGCCACCTGTCCCGTCTCATTTCCTAACAGGAGGTCCAGCACTGCCCCTCCTCTAGTAGGTACCTCTATGTATTGCTGCAAAAAACTATCCTGCACACATTTTACAAACTCCAAACCAGTTTTGAAGTGTGTTGGAAGCTGATAGGAAGGTGTGTCTTGGGCATTGTGACATCACACGATGGAACGAATCAAACGGCAGAAAGGCAGCCGGACGGCGGACGGCGGCCGGCAGGCACACATTTTTAATATATAATGGAAGATAGATAATCTCTGTGCATCAACCTGACCTCTCTGCATTCAGCCGATGCCCCCAGTGTGCAGTGAATTTATCCCTAATGCAATGTTTATATGTCCAGTTTAATAGTTAATATCCCACCATGCAATGTTTATACCCAGTTTAAATGGTATAATCTCTGTGCATCAATCTGACCTCTCTGCATTGCAACCAACGATATAGCAAATATCCTATATTCTTGCTATAGGATCTTTGATTGCGACCCTGTCCCAGTGTGCAGTGCATTTGTCCCTAATGCAATGTGTAAAGTGTATAAACTCTGTGCATCAGCCAGGCCTCTCTGCATTGCAACTATGCCCCAGTGTGCAGTGAATTTTACCTAATGCAATGTTTACATCTCCAGTTTAAAGTTAATATCCCTCTGTGCAATGTTTATACCCAGTTGAATGTGTATAATCTCTGTGCATCAGTCAGGACTCTGTGCATTGCATCTATACCACAGCATTTAACATTAATATCAAATGCAATGTTTATATGTCCAGTTTAAAGTTAATATCCCTCTGTGCAATGTGTATACCCAGTTTAAAGTGTATGATCTCTGTGCATCAGTCAGGACTCTGTGCACTGCATCTATACTGTAGATGGGTTATGCATGCAACCTATAATGTAGTTACCTCATCACCACTAACCACGCCCCATCATATTAGTATAACTGTAGTCTCCTCCCTTTGTTCCTCCCACTAGGTTCCAGTACGCCTGAAGACTGGATGCAGTCAGTGCTGGGACGTGTGTGCCACGTGCTATATTAAACTCACAGTAAAGCTTACAGTGTGTCAGTAATCATTCCTTTACATGGTGTCAGAAGTTTAAAAAACTCGCGTTTCCCGTTTACCGGTTTTCATTTATTTTGTCCCCGTTAGTGCCCAGTGTTGGGTTTCCCTTGACATGGCATCCTCATGCCGAAAGCCATCTCCCCTTGTCTTCGACGCTGACATTGCGGAGCGATGGTCGACTTTTGTGATGGACTACACTCACTACGTTAATATTGCGCACCGGAATGAGCCAGCCGCGGTCAAAGCATCACTCCTGCTCAACCTGGCCGGTCCCGACGCAATGAAGAGAGCTCAAGCCTTTGTCTACGAACCAGCGGTCCTGGATGACAACGACCAGCCGGTCGAGCCAGCTGAATCGGCCGACGACCCGGTATGTCTTTTGCGCAAATTCGCGGAGATATGTGACCTGCCCTCCAACCGTATACTGGAGCGGGCCAGGTTCTTCTCACGCAAGCAACAGCCGGATGAACCTGTTGAATGCTTCATCCCTGACCTGCGGCACCTTGCCCAGCGGTGTCGATTTGAAACCATGCGCGACCAGCTCATCAGAGACATTCTCGTCACTGGTATGATCGATCAGAAGCTGCGTGCCGACCTGCTGCAACGGCCTGACCTAACCCTGACTCAGGCGATGCATGCGTGCCGCATTGCCGAAGTGGTCACCCCTCCGCATGGGCAGAGGGGGTCTGACAACCGAGCCATAAATTTAACTGGTGTTGCTGGACAACGACGGATGAAGGACAACTTTCGCCCCCCACCGCGGCCCGTTCGTACACCCCGGGACCCGAGATCTCAAAAGTGTCCTAACTGCAACTACGTGCACTCCTCAGAATCACAGTGCCCAGCCCTTGGGAAGACCTGCAATTTCTGCGGGAGAAGAAACCATTTTGCAGCTGCATGCAGGTCCCGTGGGAAAGTGCCCTCAGCTCCCAGACAACTCCTAAACAACCTTCTACAAGTTGATAGCGAGATGGATTCTCAGCCCTCTGTTGACGCTGCCCCCGACTCTGAGCTCAGCTATTCCACGGGAGATGTAAGTATTTACACTCTCCTCCACAACCGATCTCGCCTCCCCGATCCTGCTGTGAACATAACTGTAAACAACAAGTCCTTCTCTGCTAAACTTGACACGGGGGCAAAAGTGAACGTAATGTCAACAAAGCTGTTCCACCAGATAAGGAATAATGAGCTGCTGATTGCAGACCGCTCTGTTTTGCGTGCCTATGGGGGAGAGGAACTAACACCTGTGGGGAGGACGACTTTCCACTGCGTGCTGCAGAAATCTTCCCAGGACCTGTCTTTCTTCATTCTGGACAGTGACTGTGTGACGTTGCTGAGCAACCAGGCATGCCAGGATCTTGGTCTGGTGTCGTTTGACCCTACGGTCCACGAGGTGCAAGCTGTGATGGATCCACTATCTGAATACCCAGACCTGTTCGACGACAAGTTGGGGAAGCTGCCGTTGGTGTACAAGATCGTGACTGACCCATCCGTGGTGCCTGTGATCCGTCCACCCCACAGAGTGTCTTTTGCCATGAAGGGCAAGGTGGAAAATATGCTGAAAGACATGGTCAACATGGGAGTGCTGGAGGCTGTCAGCGATCCAACCCTATGGGTCTCCACCATGGTCGCCACGTTGAAGAAAGGAAACAATGCGATACGGGTATGCATCAACCCTAAGGACTTGAATATGGCGATTAAACGGCCCCACTACCCCATGAGGACTGTCGAAGATGTTGCCGCCCAGGTGGGACAAGCCACTGTGTTCTCCGTCCTCGATGCCAGAAGTTCGTTTTGGCAGATACCACTGGACAAACGCTCCACAGACCTGACCACGTTCAGCACGCCCTTCGGCAGGTTTAAGTTTTACGGATGCCGTTCGGCATCAACTCTGCCAGCGAGGTATTTCAGCGTTCTATGGAACAATTATTTGCAGGTCTGCCCTGCGCGATTATTGTGGATGACATTCTGGTCTATGGGAGGGATGTGGCCGAACATGACCACAACCTCCGGCGGATTTTGGACCGTGCTCGGCAGATAAATTTGAAGCTCAACCGGTCAAAGTGCAAGTTCCGGGTGCCTGAGGTCACATATGTCGGCCACATTTTCACGGCCCAAGGATTGAAGCCAGACCCGCAAAAGACCAGCGCCATCTCAGAGCTGCCCGCCCCGACAGACGTTGTCAGTCTGCAGCGTTTCCTGGGTATGGTGAATTACCTGGGGAAGTTTATCCCCGACCTCAGCGAATTGAGCGCACCCCTGAGACAGCTCACAAAGAAGGACATTGCCTGGGCATGGTTCCCACACCACCAGCAGGCGTTTGACCTGCTGAAGACGAGGCTGGTCAGCACACCTACACTGAAGTTTTTTGATCTGCTGCTTCCGATCGTGGTCACTTGCGACGCCTCTCGATTTGGTCTGGGTGCTGCCTGCCTGCAACTCCACGCTGACGACTCGCTGCTGCCTATCTCCTATGCCTCTCGGACCATGACGGACACAGAGCAGCGCTATGCTCAGATAGAGAAGGAGCTGCTGGCGGTGGTTTTCGCGTGTTCGAAGTTTAAGGACTTTTTATTTGGCACCAGGTTCACCTTTGAGACGGACCACCAGCCACTCGTAACAATACTTAACAAACCAATACACTGCGCTCCTGCCAGGCTACAGCGGATGATGCTGCAACTACAGCGCTTTGACTTTAAAATCATATATAAGAAGGGCACCGAGATGCATGTGGCTGATGCACTGTCCCGGCCCCCCCTGGCCTCTTGTGACCAACACCCTTCGAGCAGTCGGACTTACAGGTACTGAACGTTAACTTCGTCCCCTCTCACCAGCTGCAGTGCTTGGTTGAACATACCGCTAACGACCCTGACCTGCCGCAGCTTGCTGCTGTCATTAAGCGCGGGTGGCCCACCAAGCGGAATTCATTGCCTGCCAGCGTCCACCCCTATTTCTTGGTCCGCGATGAGTTAGTCCTCCGCGACGGTATTATTATCAAAGGACACAACGTTGTCATCCCGGCATCGCTGCATGGCTTGTATTTCGATGCCGCCCACATGGGTAATCCCGGGGCAGATGCCACTATCTCTCATGCCCAGGAGCAGTACTACTGGCCGGCCATGGCTAAATACATCCAGGCAAGGGTGGATTCCTGTCCGGACTGTCACTCGCTTGCCCCGCATCAGCAAAGACAGTCGCTTTTGCAGCAGCCTGCCCCTGACATGCCCTGGTCTTCTCTGGCTGCCGACATTTTCGAATGGCGCGGGAGGCATTACCTTGTGCTAGTAGACTCTTACTCGAATTGGTTCGAGGTGGACCTCCTCCCTGCCATCACCTCCGAGATGGTGATCAGCAAGCTTCGCCGCCACTTTGCCACGTTTGGTTCCCCTGTCCGGCTGCAGACAGACAACGGTCGCCAGTTCACCAGCACCGAGTTTCGAGCGTTTGCCACGAAGTGGAACTTTAATCATTTCACCAGCAGCCCGGAGTACCCGCAAAGCAATGGTCTAGCTGAACGGGCGGTCCGCAGCGCTAAGCACCTGCTTGAACAAACCCGCCTCTCGAACGGGGATTTCTATCAGGGTCTCCTGAACCTTCGGAACATTTCCAGAGACAGTACCATGGGATCCCCTGCCCAGCGACTCATGTCCCGAGTTGTCCGCCCTCCGATGCCTATTGCCCAACAGTCCCTGATGCCCAAAGTCTTGCAGCCTGCTGATGTCCAGAAACGTATTGCCCAGAAGCACGAGATCCAGCGACGATCGCATGATAAATCCTGCCGCCCTCTTTCGCCACTGATGCCTGGACAGGTCGTCCGTTTGCAGACGCCCACCGGCTATTCCCGACTTGCCACCGTCGTCGGGTTTGACAGCGCGCCACGGTCCTACCTCGTGGATTTCGAAGGGACTGTATACCGACGCAGCCGCCAGCACCTGTTGGCGGTTAACGAGCCCAAACCACCTCCTGCGATTCCGTATACCCCTCCATCGCGTGTCGAGCCTTCCTCCACTAATGTACCATCTGCTCCCTGCATGCCACGGTCGGTCCTTTTGCCTCGGGTAGCCCCCCCTGCTCCTCCCGGGTTTGCTCCCCAGGCTCTGCTGTCCCCTGCAAAGTCTTCTCTCTCTCCAACTTCAGCTCGTTCAACCCCTTCGTTCTCACCTGGCTCACCTGTGCCTCTCCGTTCCCCTTTCAAGCTGGGTTCCCCACCCATCTTCTCTCCCCCTCCTGTTTCTGTTCCTGTCCCTCCTCCTATTCTTTCGGGTGGGGAGGGTGAAGGTGCTGTGCGCACTCGCTCGGGTCGGGTTGTAAAACCTCCGGCTCGCTACGGAGAGTTTGCTTAGCTATGCAGGTTCTGTATAATAAACCTGCCACTGTAGTAACTTGTTTGAATCGTAAGGGAAAGGATGTAGATGGGTTATGCATGCAACCTATAATGTAGTTACCTCATCACCACTAACCACGCCCCATCATATTAGTATAACTGTAGTCTCCTCCCTTTGTTCCTCCCACTAGGTTCCAGTACGCCTGAAGACTGGATGCAGTCAGTGCTGGGACGTGTGTGCCACGTGCTATATTAAACTCACAGTAAAGCTTACAGTGTGTCAGTAATCACTCCTTTACATATACCACAGCATTTAATATTAATATATTAATGCAATGTGTATATGTCCAGTTTAAAGTTATTATTTGTGCAATGGTAAAAACCCGTGCATGAGTGAGCCGTCCTGCATTCCACCTGCACCCCGCTCCTCCCGCTGCAACGACCCCGTTTACGCCCCGTTCCGGACATTAAATTAATCTCCATTTATTTTTAACATGGGACAAAATCCACTAAAACTAATTTAAAAAAGTGAATTGAAACGGACAGTTGCTGGTTAGCTGCCGTTCCCCAAGATGGCTCCTCCCATCATTTAGTTTCTGTGCAACAGCCTGGACTCTGTGCATTGCAACCATGCCCCAGTGTGCAGTGAATTTGACCTTGATGCAATATTTATACCCTGTTTAAAGTTGATAACCCTCTGTGCATCAGTCTGGACTCTCTACATTGCATCTATACCACAGCATTTAATATGTTTGTCGCTCTAGATACCCAGTTTAAAGTGTATAATCTTTGTGCATCAGTGGGGACTCTCTGCATTGCAACCCTGCCCCAGTGTGTCGTGAATTTAACCCTTGTAAGTTATTGGGGCAAATCCTCCTAAAAAATGGAAGAACTCGGATAAGGACATGGACATTTTAAAAAGATCGACACTGGGAATCATCAAAAGAACCCTTTTATCCAGAGGACCACCTGCGGGTTTCAAATGAAGCTCAGGTATAAAAACAGGAGTCAAGCCAGAATTCTCGCTCTTGCTGCTCTGCTGGACGGCTCGTGAGCCCAACTGTAAGTACCCCAGTGACCAGGTGAAATTCCCGAATTAGGATAGAGGTTGAGAAGGTAAAGGGGAAAGGGGGGTAAAATTGTGTAAAGTAAGTTTTACGACGTGCCCGATAGTTTTGCTTCCATAGTCTTAGTTTAAAGCATAGGTTTAGCCACGAATTATGTAGTGTTGG
Organism: Amblyraja radiata; assembly: GCF_010909765.2. NCBI lineage: Eukaryota > Metazoa > Chordata > Chondrichthyes > Rajiformes > Rajidae > Amblyraja > Amblyraja radiata. Next base: position 97,698 of record NW_022630174.1, read on the forward strand.
TGAGATTAGATTTCTCATTGTTTAATAAAGCTTGTACATTTTAGACTTGCTTTGAGTCCATCTTGGTTTTTGTTTTCACTCATCAGCACACTCTGGTCAATTCAACATTTTTATCATATCCCACCATAAATCCGAGGTCTTGAACCTAGGGGAATCCCTTTTGTGGAGTAAAGGGAAACGCAAAACCCCTACAGAATGGCGACCATGGCAGGACCTCGGTGGTTTGGGATATGTGATTTGCCAGAGGGGTGAGAGACCGTAGCAAGATGGAGGAGAGAATCACCTCTTATCTGTTTAAAAAAATCAATCTCACCAAACAATGGGTGATAGCATTGTTGACAGCACAGCAGCCTGCAGCAGCTGCTGCTCGATGGACGGAAAGCAAAGCGTATAATAAAGGGCAGGAAAAGGCAGTTTGGCAAGCGTGCCTATAACAGCAGGTAGCAAAAATGCAGAGACAGGTAGACAGACTGGAAGTGCAACTGAGAGAAGCTAGTGCCAGCGCTGAAGAAAGGGCTAGAGAAGGGGAAGGGCTATCTGAGGAATGCAGTAAAGCCAGGCAGTGTATCTTGCAGGCGAGGGAGTCCCATAGAAATGCCCAGGAATTCCTCCAATGCCAGGTGGTAGAGGCAAAGGTGAGGGAACGGAACGCCCAGGAACTCTTGGCTCAGAGTACACAGAAGTGCAGGGAGCTGGAGGGAAAGTTCCAAGATATCCAAGCAGTATACAGGGTGGCCCGTAGCGAGCTAGGGGATAGTGATCTGGGGCCTTGCCAGGCAAGGATAGCGCAGCTGGAGGAGACTCTGTCCTAGTCTAGGGGACGGGTTCGCCTGGTAGGACCAGGGGGGTTCCCCGGGGGCATAGGGCTTCCCTCAGCAGATGATTCCCCAGGGGCAAAGGGGAATAGACTGCCTCATGAGGCGCCGGGGATAGGTCCGGGTCGGCAGGTGGGGTTCGGGTTGTCCGGGGAGGGACAGGCCCAAGGAGGGGCGGGAGAGCACTCTCAGTTAGCGGCTTCCGCGCCATGTGTAGCACACCACGAGGTGGTGGGGTTACCGATCATGGTGGGAAAGCCGGGGGTAAATGGGCAACAGCCCCGGGTAGGGCAGCTGTGCCCGGTACGGCAAAGGAAATCTGGTCCCCCGGTAGGGCAGGCAGATAGAGGGCCCATTGAGAGTGATATCATCATTCCCCATGGGGCACATGTGCTGAGGGGGATGGCGGCTCACTTTCCCAGGTTAACCAGCACGGGAGACCCGTCATTGCATTTTATGGGGGTGCAGCAGGCAGCCGACATAAACGATTGCGATGAGGTAGAACGGGTAAAGCTGCTACTGATGACCCTAGATTCATACCTATGCAAGGCGGTGACCTCCAGGGAAGGGGGAGACCTGAAACATAGGTAGAGGCACAGACAGCGGTTCTGGAGGCCATGGGGTTGAATCAGGGTAGTCCTTTCACCAGGGTGGGGGAGACGAAGGGGCAGGTAGCTGAGTCCCCGGACATGTTCGCAGACAGGCTGTGGGCAGTGTATCAGGGAGCGTGTGGGATGCCTTTAGGCAGAATTTAGATGAGAGAACAGCTCACTGGCTGAAGATTCTGGTGGCGAATTGCCTCCCACGAGTGAGGGCAAAGGCCGAGCACTGGTTCGACCCAGCTGACCCAAACCTTAACGAGGCGGAGGTGATCAGGAGGCTCACCCGTGCATACCGCAATGGGGAGAGAAGTGAGGAGAAGCCCTTTAAGGGCAAGGTGCACGAAATAGTACCGGCACCCCCCAAAAGGAGGCAGTGGAAACAGGAAGGCCAGACCTCTTCCGATATGAGGCTGGTGTGCTATGGATGTGGGAAGCCCGGGCACTTCAAGAGGGAGTGCAGAAGAGGGAGTGCAGAAACCCAAGTAGAGCAGTGGGAGATAGGACCCCGGTAACAGTCGACCCAGCCCCGGAGAAGGGAGCGGCATTGCCGGGAACAATAGCTGTAAGATATCTAATTACCTATTTGCAGTCAAAGGCGGGAGGGTCCGGACAGGTAGCCATGGCAACAGGCCAGGGCGCGCCCGTATCCGCAACCCCGGCACCTTTATGACTGCCAGCGAAACAGCCCACATTCCTATGCCCGTTAAAGTATGGCCCATGTGGGAGACCCTGGGTCAAGATGGAGGTCCATGATGTGGTCGGGAGTTACCTGCTGGACACAGGTGATTCCAGTACTATTGTCCACATGGACAATCCCCGTACATCCCCTCTATCTAGTGGGGTACCCTATTGTCTTGTCGGTTTTACGGGAAACGAGAAGACGGGAGTTTCCTCTGTTCCCTTGTCCATTCCATTAGGAGCACTCCAGGCGCAGTGGAAATGCGTCCTGATGAGTTGCGAGCAGGAGGGAAAGGGGATACTAGGCGCCGACTTTATAGTGGCCCACCAGGTCCTAGTGGACCTGAGGAACCACTGTTTGTGGGGTATAGCAGGAGAAGGGGCTGAGAGAGAGAAGGAGGTAATGGTCATCAAGAGGGCATCAGAGAGAGGGGCTCTGTTTGTTGTGAAGCCCAGAGAGGGATACGATCTAGAGGTCCTAGTGAGGCAGACCCCGACAGAGTATCGAGGCCATGTTAAGCGAAATTTGGCCGCATTCGCTACTCACAAGCACGACTGTGGAAGGGTCACAGGAACAGAGGTGAGGATAGTCGGGGATCCCACGTCCCGACCACAGTATAGTTTTCCCCAAAAATCGGAGGCTGACTTAGAAGTCGCCCTGAGTTCACTGGTTAAGCAAAGCGTTTTGAGGCCCATAGCCACCCACGTGAACTCACCGCTCTGGCCCGTACGGAAGCCAGACAATTCCTGGAGGGCCACTGTAGATTATAGGGTCCTGAATAAGAATATTCCGGCTTGCGCACCAACTGTGGCAGCTGTAGCAGACCTATTAGCAGAAATTCCAGCGTCGGCATCTGTATTTACGGTGCTAGACATCTCGAACGGTTTCTGGTCTATCCCGGTCAGGAAGGAAGACCAGTACAAATTCGCTTTCACATTCAACGGGCAGCAGTACACGTGGAACTGTCTTCCCCAAGGGTTCCACAATAGCCCCAGTATTTTACACCAATGTATGGCAGAATGTTTAAAGGAATTTAGTGAGCCCCTCAAGATCGTCCAGTATGTGGACGATATTTTGCTATTCACGGGCACCAGTGAGGAACATGGGCCCCTAGTAAATGAGCTGCTGGAGCTGCTCTGTAAGAGCGGTTTAAAAATAAAGCCCAGGTAGGGTTACAAGTGGTACAGTTCTTGGGACTGACCCTTAGGGCCGGAGAAAGGGGTATCGATACAGCAAGAAGGCAGGCAGTGCAGGAACTCCCAGTCCCAACGGACGTGGGGGGGGGGGGGGGGGGTGGTAAGATCATTTCTGGGAGTCACGGTCTACTGCCGAGACTTTATAGAGGGCTATGCCGCGACCGCAACACCTCTGCACCGGCTGCTACGCAAAGAGGTAGAGTGGGAGTGGGATGAACAGTGCGAATAGGCATTCGTCCATTTGAAGCGGGACCTGCAAAAGGCCCCAGCTCTGGGAGCCATTGACTACAGGGAGGACTTTTTCCTGGAGATAGCCGCAAGCAGCGATGGCCTGAGCGCAGTGCACCTCCAGGAACGGCACGGCAAGTTAAGGCCAGTGGTGTATTCCTCCAGAGTCCTCACAGAGGTAGAAAGGTCCTATTCAAACTGTGAGCGTCACCTGCTGGCCACATACTGGGCACTGAAGAGGGTACAGATCATCATAAGAATGTCCCCCATAACCCTCCTGACCCACCATACCCCAACCAGATGCTGCTGGACAGTCGGATTAAGGATGGAACCGTTAGCAGTGCGAGGATCACTCGCTGGACCCTTCTCCTTTCCCAAATGGCCTCACGGGTTGAGAGGCTATGTGAGCCCAAGCTCGCAGCCAATTTGGTGTATCCAGGGGAGCCACACCATTGCTCGGTGGAAGGGGTATGGGAGGTGGACTTTGGGCTTAGAGCAGGGTTACATCCCACGGGTAGGGAAATATACGTGGACGGGTCCAGTTTCGTGTCCAAGGGCATACGGCTCACGGGCTGTGGGATCTGGGACCCCGAGGCAGAGATAGCCCTAGCTCTTAAACTCCCACATACGTTAAGCGCCCAGCAGGCCGAGCTGACCGCGGTACTGTACGTGGTGACCCATCCCGAGCGTTTCCCCACTCCATACACCATATGTTCGGACAGCATGTTCACATGCTTTTCCTGCACGGAATATCTGGCCATCTGGTCCCGCCGAGGGTACACCTCATCGGACGGGAAGCCCCTGACCACTAAACCCCTTTTAGAGAGGATTGTATCAGCCGTAGGGAAGGGTGGGGATAGATGATAGATATATCCATAAGGTCAAGGCCCATTGCAAAACGGAGCCACGGGGAAAGGGAAATCAGAGGGCGGATGGCTTGGCCAGGGAAGGAGCCAGGAGTGGGAAAGCATGGGACCCCTATGAGGAAGGACAGGTAGCTGCAGCCAGGGAGCAGCCTCGAGAAAAGGATGTGTGCGGGAATGGTTTTGGCTCCGGACCTGACCACGGTCCAGGCACAAGACCCCATTTTAAAGGCTGCCTCAGCAGCCATTTGCAGGCAGGAGAAAATAGAGGGACCGTATGGGGGTAAAGACATGTCAGTAAAAGAAGGCATGTTATTCAAGGGAGATAAGTGGGTAGTGCCTTCCCTGTACAGAAGGGAATTTTTAAAACTAGCCCAAGAGGGTCCAGGGACAGGTCACACCGGGCCAAAGACCACATGGCGGCGAGTAGAGATGGCAGGATGGTGGCCAGGGCTCAGGGAAGACGTTCGCGACTTTTGTGCAAGCTGTCTGGTTTGCGCAGCAAACAACCCAGACCCCCAGAAAAGGAAGGTTTCCATGGGACACATCGGGAAGGTGGAGGGGCCATGGCAGTCGATTCAAATCGACTACATCGGACCCCTTCCAACCGCCCAAGGGGGTTACAAGTACTGCTTAGTCCTTGTGGATGTGTTCTCAAAATGGGTAGAAGCCTTCCCTTGCAGAGCAGCCACCGCTATGGGTACCGCAAACATCCTGGTTAGGGAGGTGTTCACCAGGTGAGGACTCCCACAGTTGATGGAGTCAGATCAGGGGAGCCGTTTCACAGGACAGGTCATGCAGTCCACCCTTAGAATACTGGGTATCAAGGCCAAGTGGCATGTGGCCTACCACCTCCAGTCCTCGGGTCCGGTAGAGCGGTTGAACCGGACAATAAAGGAAAGGTTAAGGAAGGAAACAGGGGACTCACCCAACCGGTGGGTTGAGGTTATACCTTTGGTCCTTATGGGGATTCGGGCCGGCCAGTCCAGGAGTACGGGGTACTCTCCCCATGGGCTTATGACGGGCCGAGTCATGAGAACGCCTATGCGCGTTATGGTCCCAGCTCTAATAGAGGGACAGCTCAAGGAATTGAACCGGGACAAGTTTGCCAAGAGGCTATTTGAACAACTTAGGCAGGTTCACTGGCAGGCAACATGGGGGCCCAGCACCAAAGAAACAAGCTACTGCTGGAGCCTCACAGGCATTGCGAGTGGGCAGTGGGAGACCAGGTAATGGTCAGGAGATATGCTAGGGTAGGGGTGTTTGAACCCTTGTATGCAGGCCCATACAACATAGTGGACAAAGCCAGTCCCATGGTGTATGCCATTAAGCTTCCCCGTAGAGTCAAATGGTTCCACATCAACCAGTGTAAATTGTTTGACCCCACAAGGGCAGGGAAAAGTAGGAAAGGGGTACATGTCAGAGAACAGGATCAGGAACAGTCCCGGGTTGATGTGGAAACCGTAGGGGAGCCAGGCGAGTCCACAGGTAGTCAGCCTGAAGTAGCCGGCCGTGTTCCAGGGCGAGGACTAGAAGCAGCGGAGAAGGAGGCTGACTCCAGCCCACCGCAGGCAGGTACCGTAGACTGCCTGAGAGAGGCAGAACTAGCAGAAACAGAGGAGATGGAGCTATCACCTCTGGTGTGGGAACCCCCGGTCAGACGTAGGAGTGACAGGGTCATTAAACCTCCAGTAAGGTGGTCCCCAACCCTAATTAAACCTAGGGATGGGGCCGGCCACAGGAGAGCCGGGAAGGAGAGTGGCCGAAACAGGGCACTTCGGAGTGCAGCTGGAGGAGCCCAGTCGTCACAGGGAACGTAGGGCTATCTCGAAACCCCGTAGTGCACGGGCAGGTGAGGGGCAGTCAGGCCCCTCGACAGGAGGAGTTCTGGCCTGCACGGGTGGGCCCAACAGAGGGATGGCCCCAGCGTGACGGGCACCAGTTATGAGTTGGCCACCCGGAGACGGGTGGCGTTGTATATAAGGTACACAAAATTGCTGGGGAAACTCAGCGGGTGCAGCAGCATCTATGGAGCGAAGGAAATAGGCGACGTTTCGGCCCGAAACGTCGCCTATTTCTTTCGCTCCATAGATTCTGCTGCACCCGCTGAGTTTCCCCAGCAATTTTGTGTACCTTCGATATTCCAGCATCTGCAGTTCCCTTTTGAAGGCGTTGTATATAACATTGGTTTGTGTGTAAGTAGATGTAGTTAGCGTAATTAGATATAAGGTTTTGTATAGTTACTGGGGAGTACAGGGACAGACAGTACGGGATCGAAGGGATGTGCTGTGGAAAAGTAGACCACAACAGACAAAATCAAAACCCCGAATGCCATTTTAGGCGGATAGCTTTGTGGAGGCAAGGAGGTGTGTTGCTTTGTTTTCCAGATGGGTAGCCCCGCCGTATGGATGATGGCAACGATGTGCCTCCGGATGTGCTTGGCGGGTCACGGAGGAGTCCATCGGACTTGACTGAAAGTGTGGTTACCCGCATGGTGCCCCCGCGAGACGGAATTATTATATCAGGCCCTGCTAAAGGACGTTCCAGAAATTCCACAACCTGGATTTTGGGGATATAGACATAGAAGAGATGTACCGCGGGGGAGGGGATTTCACTTTGGGGTCCGGTAGACAAAGACGAGGGGTGGTAAATGCCGGGTTTACAGCATTTAACACGGGGACGTCTATTATTAATAGCATGGACAACGTGGAACTGGCTTTGCAGATCAATCAGTTGAAGGGCCAGTTAGGGGTAAAATGCGGTGGTAGGATCGGGAATGCACGAAGAGGTGGCAATGACTCTACATCTAAAAGAAATAATAGCACAATTGGAGACACATGCAAAAACGATAAACGCTTTGATTAAAGAGGACCGGAATGCGTCCGATCAGGCTGCACAGAATGAGGTGTGTGGGCTGTATGGTGCGTGGTTGTTGGGGGAGGGGAGGAGCAACCTGGAAGACCTGAGGCAAGGTCGGGTCCCCTCCTGGATAAGCAACCAGCACCTAGCAGCGATACACCCTTATAACAGCACGTTGAGTCATTGTCAGCTTCGTGTGGCCTCCGAGGCCTACCCGGTACTGGTGGATTGCGGAAAATCCAATCACACCATAATGGGAGTGGTCGTAAGAATCCCGGTGATGGGAACCTCGGCACGACCAGTTCCTCTGTACCGAGTGGAGAACGTGGGAGTTGTTCGTGGGGGGGGGTGCATATTCGCTATTGGAAGGTCCCGCCCTATGTCATAGTGAGGGAGCAAGCTGTGACAGGCATTGACCTTTTGGGTTGTCGGAGCCGGGGAGCACAGGTAATCCTGTGTCCCCAGCACATGGGCGCTGATGCTAGGCCTCAGTGTGGATTCAAGGCTGTTGGGGCACAGCCTATAAACTGCACCATGGAGGCGATGGCGGCAGACTATGTCCCTCCACAGGTGGCGTATATAGGCGGTGGGACGTACTGTGTCACCACAGGTGCCCAGCGGTGTCAGCACGGATCACAGCTGTGGTGCCCGTACCGCACAGCAGCTTCTGCTTTAAACCCAGGGCAGAAGTCCATGTGGCACAGCAGCGAATATTACCCATCCCGGAACCTTCTTCGGTTCACCTCTCGGTACAAGAAAATGTAACTGACTTATTTAACTATGTTGCCCATTTTGGGTATGATATTCCCCCAGTGAATGAAAAATTAAAAGAGTTGCTGGTGGCGGTCGAGTTGTCACACAAACACTTATTCTCCCTGGAATAAAATACTCTGGATATCGCCAGGGAGATCGAAGAGATCAAGTCTCCAAGTTGGTGGGGCCTGGACTCCTGGATCATAGTTCCAGCATGGGTCCGCATCGTGTCCCATGTTCTGATCATCTGCCAGATGATAATTGTGCTGTATTTACTATGCATTAATTGCAAATTTAAAAGGCGGAGGAGGATGGCCAAATTACAACAGCTGGTAAATCAAGCCGCCCGACGTCACCATAACGACACCCCATCACTGTAAAATGTCTGTACTCTAGCGCATATTTTTGTACATATGTTGTAATCCCTGCATTTTAAGGGAATGGTCGTGAGGGTACGGCATGGTTTGTGGGATTGACGTAAAGTAAAACGTGTATAGTGTAAGTTAATGTGCTTCGAGGGCCTAGTTTAGCAATTAAGGGGGCTTTCGGGGTACATAATTTCACCTTCTCACCAGGAGTGTTTACAGCTCTTCAGGCTGGAGGCTTGCCCAACTAACTTTGTCAATCGATACAGTCCGTGCAAGCCTGGACGTATCGTAGGGGCATGTAAGTTATTGGGGGCAAATCCTCCAAAATAATGGAAGAACTCGGATAAGGACATGGATATTTTAAAAGGACAAATTTTCTGGCTGCAACGGAACAACCCCCAATCCACAATCAAACCTGTCTGGCCTGTGGACTTGGGCATCACACAACTATGCGAATGGTGGGCAGGAAAGGCTGAGACGGAGATAACGAGATTATCTTGGATACACAAAGGAAGGAACCAAGCCTCAGCAGACGGTGGTAAACAGGCCAGCACAAGCACAATCACCATCTTGGATGACCCATCCCTCGAGACAATAGGAGCCCGTCCAGGCGATGGGATAACGATCAGGCTGAGGGATCATGACATCAGCAAACCCCTTATCATCGGAAGCCTATTGTTCATGCCAGATCGACCACTGGGTATCATCAAAATAACATTTTTTTCTATCCAGAGGACCACCTGGGGGTTTCAAAGTAAGCTCAGGTATAAGAACAGGAGTCAAGCCAGAACTCTCGCTCTTTCTGCTCTGCTGGACGGCTCGTGAGCCCAACTGTAAGTACCCCAGTGACCTGGAGAAATTCCCGAAATAGGATAGAGGTTGAGTAAGAAAGGGTAAAGGGGAGGTGTACTTGCAAGTAAAATTGTGTAAAGTAAGTTTTACGACGTGCCCGATAGTTTTCCTTCCATAGTCTTAGTTTAAAGCATAAGTTTAGCCACGTATTATGTAGTGTTGGTGAGATTCGATTCCTCATTGTTTAATAAAGCCTGTAAATTTCAGACTTGCTTTGAGTCCATCTTGGTTTCTGTTTTCTCTCAACAGCACACTCTGGTCAATTCACCCTTTTATCATATCCCACCATAATTCCGAGGTCGAGAACCTAGGGGAATCCCTTTTGTGGAGTAACTAATAGTATCCTAAATATTAATAGAAACGTTTACTTCCTTGCACTTGAATTCACAATATATTTGTACCACGGAACAACAAAGTTGCTGTATTAACAATCCTTTAAATTTCCCAAATGTAGTTACTTGGTATCAAGCTAAAACGAATTCACCAACGCTCTACTAATTTGCTTTGATGCATTTTAAATACTTCCCTTGAAAAATATTGATCCGTAAATTATCGGTAGTAACAGAGACGGAGATACTGTGCACACTGGATGGAACCCAATGATTATGAACACCAAACATTAAAATTGGGAGTTAAAATTAATCAGGTTGTCACAACCCCAGAAGCCATCATATTGCCCATTATGTCCAAAACTGATCTTTAAGTTCAACTAGTCAAATGTTTATATATAAAGGGGTGAATTCGGTAAAATTACAAATATTGTTGTACTTTCCAGATTTCCAAAATCTGTCTCTATTTTTTGTCATTTTACTTTCAATATTAGAAATTGAACATGTGCATGATATAATGCTTTCTCATTGTATGAGGCCAGCCATCTCAGTCCAACTTATAATGGCGCTGAAAATTGAGTTGAAGGCTTTTTCAGTTTAGAAAATCTCAGTATGTATTTACCTTGTGAAAACTAATGAAGGCTTTAGACTTTCAAGATGCAGCAGGGAAACATGCCCTTCGGCCCAATGAGTCCAGGCCGACCAGCGAACACCCCGGACACTATCCTGCACACTAGGGACAATTTACAATTTTTACCAATGCTAATTAACCTGCAAACCTGTACTCCTTTGGAGTGTTGGAGGAATCAGTAGCACCCGGAGAAAACCCACGTGGTCACGGGGAGAACGTACAAACTGGGTACAGACAGCACCCGTGGTCAGGATCGAACCCGGGTGTCTGGTGTTGTAAGGCAGCAACTCTACCACTGTGCCACTGTGCTGCCCCCCACACCCCCTCCAAACAGAAACATATTTTATTCAACCTTGGCAAAGCTTAAAATTAATAACAGCGTAAAATGTTGAGTGAACTCAAGCATTAAATTTCCACAGATATATAAAATCAAAGTTTAAACTGAAAGTGTCAGACTGAGCACATACCATAAGCTTTTGGCCAGCTGTGGTCTGCTTTGTCCATCCTTGAACCTGTCCTTGTCTCTGAAGATCCCCCACTTCCTCCTCCAGCTCCGGCAGTTCTGAGATCAAATCTGGATCAGAGCAGCCAAGAAAGAACCAGTCATCCTCAATCAGTTCTGTGCCCCAGGAAGCCACGTAATTCAGAAAGACAGCATGAACACAGACACAATATGGACGGATTTGACCCTGGTGACCATCGCTACCTTGTGGCTTCCCCAAGTTAAGGTGTTAGTTTCTGACTGGGCTAAAACACCTTGCAGCTGGCTTTAATTTTTAAAAGCTTGCAGTAACAAAGCTAAATTAACATCACTGGTGTCCCAGAGACAACTAATACCAATACTGGTTTAGTTATAGATATAATTTCAGTATTGTTTCAGGAGAGGCAGATTTGTCATTTAACCTGCAAATCCATTAATAAACGGAGTGAAGCCTGTGTCGTGGCCATTTGGACAAAAAGGTAAGTGTTCTACCTTTGCAATTACCAATGTAAATATAGGGGAAAAAATAAATCCTTTCGCATTGAAAAGTTATAAGGAAGTTTGGATCATTTTACTTACATCAGGTAATGGATGGAATAAACTATGGGTTAAAACAGTGTTCCCTTTCATTACTAAATAGTCCAAAGAGTTGTACAGCACAGAAACATGCCATTTTCCATCCAATGTGTCTGTGCCGACTATCATGCCATCTATTTTAACCCCACTTGCCCGTGTTAAATATACCTCCTAGTCTTTCAGTGAAACTTGCGTATTCATAAAAACTCACTCTAAAGTATGCAATAGGAAATTTAACTGCGTGTTTAATGCAGAGCTAAATGTTATAAAATGATTAGATTACTGAATTAACTAAATAATTCAATGAAAGTATATTTTAGTTGGGGTTTATAACAATTTTGGAAAATGAGCAGTAACTTTAACTGGATTCTACTAATCATTTTAGTACATTACTAGACAATTCATTTCATCAGGTCCCACATGGTAGGCAAGCGCAGATGATTTGGGCACATGTAATGCAAGGTGGGCTAGCCAGTTGGATCTAAATAGGAGGCAGAGATGGAAGGGTGTTTTTCTGATGGGAAATCTGTGATTATTGTGGTACCACAGCGATCACAGCTGAGGTTTCCGTTGCCCGAGCGAGGAGGGTTGTCCAAGGATTACAGTAACGCACTCTATTTTGGAGTTGCTCGATCTTCCCTGGCTCGTCTCCAGTTGGTTCAAAATGCTGCTGCTCGCCTTTTAACTGGAACTCGAAAGAGGGAGCATATAACGCCAATTCTGGCCTCCCTCCACTGGCTCCCGGTGTACTTTCGAGTTCATTTTAAGACTCTTTTATTTGTTTTTAAATCTTTAAATGGCCTCGCCCCGCCTTACCTCTCTGAGCTGCTTCATCCCTACGCTCCTGCCCGGCGCCTCAGGTCAGCTTATCAGCTGCTCCTGGAGGTACCGATGTCTAACCGGAAGCTCAGAGGGGATAGAGCCTTCTCTGTTGCTGCTCCGGCGTTATCGAACACTCTGCCGTCGCACATCAGACAGCCTCCCTCACTGTCCGTCTTCAAAACCAATCTTAAAACCCATTTATATTCCTTGGCTTTTGACCCCGCATGAGATTTTGCTCCTGCTTTAGTGTTTTTTTTAGTTTTTTTTATTGTTTTTACTCTCTCTTTTAATGTTTTTATTGTCGTGTAATAATTTTTTGTCCATGATTAGTCATGTACAGCACTTTGTTGCAACAGTGGTTGTTTTTAAAGTGCTCTAAAAATAAAGTTATAATAATAATAATAATAATAATAATAATAATAATAATAATAATAATAATTATTATTATTATTATTATTATTATTATTATAAGGTTATAGCAGGATATAGATGAGATGGAAAGTTGGCCGGATCACAGACAGATAGAATTTGGGAAGTAAAAATGGTTGTGGGACAGGTCAGGGCACTGATGAACGTTGATGAATAGAGACTTTGAGATCCAAGTCCAAAGTTCTCAAAATTTAGCAAGGCAACAGACTGGTGAAGAAAGCATATGGCAAGTTTGCCGTCGTAGGTATGGGTATAGAATATAATAGCTGGGATGTTTTATTGCAACTTTACAAAACACGAGTTAGGACACACTTGAAGGGTTGTGTCCAGTTCCTGTCAGCACACTATGTATGAACTGCAGAGGCTGGTTTACAAAAACAGACATAAAGTGCTGGAGTAACGCAGCATCTCCGGTAACATGGGAAGGGGGCGTTTCAGGTTGGGCCTCATCTACAGTCTGATCAGCGATAGATTTGGAGAAAATGAAGAGAAAATTCACAAGGATGTTGACTGGATTGGAGAACTTTAGTTATGGGGAGAAACTGGATGGATGGGGGCTCTTTTCCCCTTGGAGTGATAAAGTTAAGGAGTGACTGATAAAAGTAAGTACGATTATGTGAGGCAGGGTAGAGAGCCAAAATCTGTTTTCCATGGTAGAGTTACAAAACAAGAGAACATAAGTTTAAGGTAAGAAGAGGAAGTTGTAAAGGCGATCTGAGGGAAAGTTTATTTCTCTCCCCCGAGAGGGCTTTGTATCTGGAACTTGCTGCCAAAGGAGGCAGAATCAAATGCAATTAAAAATTTTTAAAGTAATTTTAGACAAACACGTAATAGGCAAAGCATAGAAGGAGACATTTATAATGCAGGCAAATGAGATAAGTGTAGATGGGAAACAAAAATCAGCATGGACGTGGTGAAGATGAAAGGCCATTCCTGTGCTGCACAACTCAGATTCAAATTACATCATCATACTAGGCAAACTATTTTGAACCATCTGTTATCATCATAAACTAATTACGGAAACAATTCAGCATTGCTGTCAGTAATTATAAGAGCCATGAGAGGCTTAATGGTGTAAAAGAACCAAGGACTAAAGCGATTCGCAAATAAAAGAAAGCTTGTCGCAGCTAACAAGCAACATTTGTTCTGAACAAATGGATGGAACAAGGGGAGAAAATTCAGCCCAAACAAATTTTCAGGGTACAGAATACCAGAGATTCACCACCCTTCGCAATGGAAAATTCCTACACATCTCAGTGTCCCTTTATCGTGTATCTAGGGTTCCCCTATTCCTTTTCTCCAGAGATGCTGCTCTGACCCGCTGAGTTACTACACTATTTAGTGTCTATCCACATGTTTAAGACTCAGGCACAAATGGAAACATGTCAACATCTTCACAGTCAGGCTCCATTGAGATGTTTAGAATTTTGAATAATATCACCCCTATTTCCTCCAAACACCAAAAAACACATTCAACTCCCTTGCTGCTTACGATCGGACAACACTCTCGTTGGTCGAATTAGCCTCGCATTGTGCGATATGTTTAATCAGCATTTACATATTTAAATTAGAACTAAATAAGTATCAGATCAAAATTAAAATGTCCAATGAAATACAGAAATATTTTAATTAAAATTATTTTAAAGTGGGTTGTATTATGAAATATCTATGCAAGAAATCATCCAAATCTTCAATTTTAGGGGCCATCAGATTATGGATAGCAGATGTAACCAGTTTTCAAATCCAGGAAATGTCATCCATTCAAGTAGATTTCCCTGGATTGTTGTGAACAAGGCTGCAAAGCAGCATAGTTTGTATCAGTATTCAAAACCCTGGGACAACTTCATGATTTCCAAAGTCAAGTCCAAAATCCAAAGTTCCCATGTTCATAATGTAATAACTAAAAACATTTAAACATTACAACCTCAAAATCTAAGGTATTCATATCAGCACAACTATCTTCATAAATATTATGTCTCTACAATTAATCTACCTTGGGGAAAACAAACGGAAGAAATGTCACTGGCTTATGGACACAACCAGGCAAGACACACAGCAATCGTTAGCTTGTCAATGGCAAAATCATGTTTTACTTCAACGAGGGACAGGAATACTTGGGCGTAAAAATAAACCGAATATCAGTTCTGGGGAGGGTGGGATGTAAACTACATGCTCATGCATTTGCCAACTAACTCATTAGCAAATATTAAAAGTGAAATGATTGTGGGAAAAATAATTTTCCCGTCTGTTTTGTGATTTGGAGTTTTGTGATTTGCAAAGTATGTTATATTCAAATGAAATTTGACTCAACATACAAAGCAACAAATAACGTTTAAAGACAGTAATTTATGGCCTCATGAAAAGTAGGCCAAACATTCACTATTGGTAAATGGTAAAGGTTGCATAGGAAGGTGGGAATGATCGATGGCAAATCATATTCCACAGGAATTGCACATCGACACTTCTGAGCAGGGTATGTTCTGTGAATAACAATTCAGTCACAACACAATTTAGCTAGTGAAGTGCCTGTCTCGACTGAAATATGGACAACAACAGATCCCAAAATAGAGGTGCACTCGACTTTCAAGTCATTAAGATCAAATCAAGTCATTCACTTCTTAAATATTTGAAGTTAAAACAAAGTAAACTGTATGATTCGTTCCAAGTGAGAACCAGAGAGCACCATAACTTACCTTCTGTTTTTCCTCAACTTGATTCATCCTTAATTCCATCACAGTCCTCTCATCATTGTCATGGCTCGGTGTTGGCTTATAATCCGTTTCTCGCCACTTCATCAGTTCCTCTGCAGATTCAGATGCACTTATCTACAGACAAATTACACACAAAGCAACATCATCCACTCATTTAACTGGCCAATTAGATGCTTGAAGCCATAAGAAAAAGAAACGCTTCGGCATGATACAAGAGTAATGATTCTCTCTGTTTGCCTCCGGGACATATATTATTAACAAAATAGCAAGCTGATTTGAAGTTTAGAGTTATTCGGCAAGACGACCAGAGGTGGGATAAGCATTAAAAACGGAACATCATGGTGATAAATATAGTTTAAACATTTTTACCATTTTTTATTCTCTGCTGGAAATGATTTGATGATTTCAGTGATTTTCAGATTTAAGTAAAATTATTTTAATTGTCTTTAAGATAAATGGACCTATGGGAAATGAAGCACTGACTTGTTCCTATTAATGTACACCTTCAAGATATATTGTTACACGTCATTAGAATTGCAAGTTGTAGATTTGAATAATTGGAAACTTTTATTACGTTAACAAATCAGCACTTGAGCCTTATTCATTCTATAACATGATCATGGCTGATTTGATCTGTGATCTAAACATTTACCTAATCCCCATAACCCTCAACCTCCCGCAGTGTAAAATTCTAGCTGGCAAACCCTTGAATATACTGAATGGTTTCTCCACCCACAGCTCTGGAGGGTAAATAACTCAAAATATTCTCACCCCTCAGAGGAGAAATGTCAAGTACTTTGGATCCGTCTTCACTGAGGAGGATACAAACAATCTTCCTGATGTACTAGTGGCCAGAGGATCTCTGGTGAAGGAGGAACTGAAGGTAATCCACATTAGGCAGGAAATGGTGTTGGGTAGATTCCTGATGGTCTGCATCCGAGGGTACTTAAGAAAGTGGCTCTAGAAATCAAGACGCATTGGTGATAATTTTCCAATATTTTATAGATTCAGGATCAGGTCCTGTAGATTGGTGGGTAGCTAATGTTATCCCACCTTTTGAGAAAGGCGGGAGAGACAAAACAGGGAATTATACACCAGTTAGCCTGACATCGGTGGTGGGGAAGTGCTGGAGCCAATTATAAAAGATCAAATAGCGGCACATTTGGATAGCAGTAACAGGATCGGTCCGAGTTAGCATGGATTTACGAAAGGTTTCATGTAGCCTAATCTGTAATTTTTTGAGGCTGGAACTAGGAAAATGGACAAGGGAGAGCCAATGGATATAGTGTACCTGGACTTTCAGAAAGCATTTCATATAGGTCCCACATGGGGGATTAGTGGGCAAAATTAGGGCACATGGTATTGGGGGTAGAGTGCTGACATGGATAGAAAATTGGTTGGCAGACAGGCAACAAAGAATAGGGATTAACAGGTCCCTTTCAGAATGGCAGGCAGTGACTCTGTACAGGCTCTGTACAGATATTTACAATATACATCAATGATTTAGATGAAAGGAATCAAAGTAACATTAGCAAATTTGTAGTTGACACAAAGCTGGGTGACAGTGTGAACTGTGAGGAGCTGTGATGCTTTTCAGGTTGCCGTTATCCACTTTGGTAGAAAAAACAGGAAGAGTGATTATTATCTAAATGATGTCAAGTTGGGAAAAGGGGAAGTACAACAGGATCCGGGGGTCCTTGTTCATCAGTCAATGAAAGTAAATATGCAGGTACAGCAGGCAGTGAAGAAAGCGAATGGCATGTTGGACCACAACAAGAGGAGTTGAGTACAGGAGCAAAGAAGTCCTTCTGCAGTTGTATAGGGCCCCAGTGAGACCACACCTGGAGTATTATATGCAGGACATTCTTGCTATTGAAGGAGTGCTGCATAGGTTTACAAGGTGAATTCCCAGGATGCCGGGACTATCATATGCAGAGAGAATGGAGCGACTGAGCTTGTTTAGAAGGATGAGAGGGTTTCTTATTGAAACAGATAAGATTATTAAGGGCTTGGACACGATAGAGGCAGGAAACATGTTCCTGATGTTGGGGGATTCCAGAACCAGGTGCCACAGTTTAAGAATAAGGAGTAAGCCATTTAGAACGGAGACGAGGAAACACTTTTTCACATAAATAGTTGTGAATCTGTGGAATTCTCTGCCTCAGAACCGGTGGTGGCCGGTTCTCTGGATACTTTCAAGAGTGAGCTAGATAGGGCTCTGAAAGATAGCAGATTCAGGGGATATGGGTAGAAGGCAGGAACGGGCTACTGATTGGGGATGATCAGCCATTATCGCATTGAATGGCGGTGCTGGCTTGAAGGGCCGAATGGCCCACTCCTGCACCTATTGCCTATTGTCTATTGCAGCTTTGAAGCCAATCCTTATCCTGAGGCTATGCCCTTTAGGTCTAGACTAAAGGACGTTCTTTTTGGAAGGAGATGAGGTAAAATTTCTTTACCCAGAGGGTGGTGAATCTGTGGAATTCTTTGCCACAGATGGCGGTAGAGGCCAAGTCAGTGGATATTTTTAAGGCATAGATAGATTCTTGATTAGTACAGGCGTCTGAGATTATGAGGGGAAGGTAGGAAAATGGGGTTAGGAGGGAGTAATTGATCAGCCATGTTTGAATGGTGGGGTAGACATGATGGGCCGAATTACCTAATTCTACTATTCCTTATGACCGTATAACATTAATAGGTAAGTCTGGAAATACTCTGTTGTTTCCCCAACCACACCAGCTAATTCAGTAGACTTTCTCCATGTCCAAGGTGTGTGGTAATGCATACAGAAGCCATCTGGTGTGGAAGCAAATAGCACCCCTCAGATGCAAGCATCAAGCCAAAAATAAAGGATGATGATAGAAAAGAGAAAAACAAAAATTTACTTAAATGGCCCATTTTAAACAAAAAATCTGAATAAGCAACATAAAATGATTTGTAAAATGCAATGTAATATTAATTGGCAGGATACTTGAGACTCTTGAATCTGTGCAGAATGCGCACACTTGGAATTAAGATTGTACGTGGGGGAATTAAATGCATCACAAATTCTCCCAACCTGGGAAGCTGCTCCCTTGGTAACTTGAACTAAACCTACTTGCATGTTCTGGTATTGCTCTTCATATGCTTCCAATATTTTTGAAGCTTCTCTGTTTGAAAACACGTATCACCATTTAAATAAAGAGAACGAGGAAGGGTCCCTGACCTGAAGCATCACCCATTCTTTCTCTGCACTGATGCTGCCTGTCCCGCTGACTTATTCCAGGTTTATGTGTCTATCTTCAGTTTAAACCAGCAACTGCAGTTCCTTTACACAAGAGAATGAAGGATCTCTAACCAAATAACCCTTCCATTCTCTCCCCCCCCCCCCCGTCTCTCCCCCACCCTAGTCCTCTTGCTAATTTCACCATTTATATTCCTTCAATATCACTTCATCCCCAGCCAACAATGGACCATTGTCAGCTCCACCCCCCCCCCCCCACCCCGAGTCATCGATGCAGGCTCTGCTTTATTCTGTACCTCTCCCCATACGTCTAATTTCCCCCTCCCTGACTCACGGTCTGATGAAGGGTCTTGATCCGAAACAACACCTATTCGTTTCTTCCGAGATGCTGCCTGACCTGCTGACTCGAGCATTTTGTATCTCTCTTCGGTGTAAATCAGCATCCCAAGTTCCTTCTTACCCAATTAAATTCATACTATACACACACCATTTTGTGCCTCGATGTATTGTGGCCAGTTCACATTTAGGTGTAACTGGTCGTCCTTCTCTTCATAGGCAATCTCCACATCTTTGTGCTCCAGCAGCAGCTTCTGAGCAGAAATAAGTTGGGTAGAAATACGTTTAGTGTCAATTAAAGCCAAGGGATTACTGGTGGTCTATGAAATAGCCACCATTCAAATTCTAGATTAAATATTTTGCTTTATGACTGTACAGGCAGGTAAGACTAGTGTAGATGGGGCATGTTGGTCAATGTGGGCAAGTTGGGCTGAAGGGCCTGTTTCTGAGCAGTATGACTCTCGAAATAATTTTAGCATGCATTATACTTTTAATGTGGCACTGCCGACAGCTCCTTCTACCACAACTATTTTATGATTGAATTTTCCTGCAGGCTCACATCTATCCCATGTCACTTACTCTTCAGAAAGGGGTTCTACACGGAATGGAGTGAGCAGTGAAATGTAGGGAAGCACTCCTTCATACAGTTGAGCCCAGTTTAAAAATATACAAAGTACATAACTAACTATGTAAATAAAAGTTAAAAATTGGTACCTATAATGCTTCAACAACTCACGGTATATCATACCATCAATTTTCCTTTTTTGAAAAGATGAAGTCATTTCATTCCAGGTAAATGGCAAACAGATCACTATTCAGTTAATCGTCACCAGGTGCAAGGGACTTATATTTGGGGTACCTGTACATTGTCCAGCTCCTCTTGGATCTGCTCGATTTTAGACAGGAACGAAGCTTCCATTGACAAAGACCTGTCCTCTGATCCTTGGTTCAGAAGTGTCACTTGTTCATTAAGAAAGAGAAAGGAAAAAAACACCCATAATGATCTGATATTTGTTGCAAAAAAAACAATACCTCCACAGTTTGCAATTTTTTCCACTGCAGTTAATGGCAATCAGTGAAAATCATATGTTCTACTAATTACCGGCATTTGAAATCATAAAATATCCTTGAAATGCTACAATTCATTAAGCTTGAAGATTGCTCAGGCACAATGGTAATACCATTTACATATTTATCCAATTATAAATTCCTTAACTATCACTAGTGAGAAATGATTAGAAGCTTGAATAAAGCTCTACCGAAAATGTGTCTCCTCAACATTTTGGAAATTAAGGTATAAAGTTACTTAATCCCAAAACAAACGAAATTATCATTCTCCACTGGCTCCATTAAAACCCTTATTTATTTTAAATTATTCCAAATGAATATCCTCTTCTGCTGCTGAATATCGTCTCTCTACCTTGTCCCTCGTTTCACCCTCACTTCCGTAAACTGTCATGCAAACACAGCTCAGGTATCACAGAGATAAGACATTCATGGAGTTAATGAAGTATCATGGTTGCTCTGTGCTTTTCTCATTTAAAAGCTATTTGAAATTAAAATATTTTGATGTACCATTTCCGGCAAGTGCATTGTGAATGGTAAAATGTCTTCCAATGATTTTATTTAGAGATACAGCGAGGCAACAGGCCCTTCGACCCATTGTGTCTGTGCCGGCCAATGATCCTCGCACACTAACACTATCCTACACACACTAGGGATAATTTACCATTAACCCAAGTCAATTAACCTACAAATCTGTATGTCTATGGAGTGTGAGGATACCGGAGCACCTGGACGAAAACCCACATGGAGAACATACAAACTCCCTACAGACAAACACCACAGTCGGGATCAAACCCAGGTCTCTGGCGCTGAAAGGCAGCAACTCCACCGCTGCGCCACCAGGCCGCCCTTCACGATGTCATGTTTTAACTATCGGCATCCTCTCAAAATTAAAATTCAGTGATAGCGATGTTTAAAGGATTCAAGAAGAGAATGTTTTGAAAAGCATCTGTACGAATCTGTCCAAATGACTACTGTCAGCCATTTGGCAGACTCTCACAAATGCTTCTCAAATAATTATTTTCTTGAATCCTTTAAACATCACTATCTTCTGATCAAGGAATCTGACCAGAATACCTGAATGAAAAAAAATTAGATTACACGCTATATTTCCTGATCACTGAATGTACCAACCCATTTACCAACCAATGAAGTATATTTTTAAGTGTGATCAGTGATAACATATGGGAGTTACAGCAATCAATTTGCATACACAATATCTCACGAGGTTACAGGGACCAGATAATTACACGGCAAAACAAAAATGAAGTGACGTTTTGTCATACAATCTACTCCATTCCTCTAATGCTAGAATATTTTAGGGCAAACCTACTCCCTACCACGAGACGACAGATGTACAAATTTGCGGTAGGACCATTTATGGCCAAAAATATTAACAGGTCAACTTTGAGTAATTACCTTCCAGTTCGTTAAACTTCCATTCGGTGAAATAATTTAAAGAACCAGTTGCCTGTTCTGCAAGGGGTGAACATAACTTGGCGTGAGGTCTTAAATGTTGGAGATCTTTGGGAAGTTGTAAACAGAACTGATCTTTCTGTAATGTTTCTTGTGCATGTTTCTCCCTGATTTCACGGAGCTGAGTGCTGTGTTTACCTTTGAGATTTGTTAAATCAGTCTTGTGAGTATCCCTCAAATCTCGGAGCTTGATATGGGTGGCGTAACCTTCAGCCAGAAGCTTGTTGTCCAGATTCTCGCTCGTCCTCAAGCTTCCTTAAATCTTCACCCAATGCCAAAAAATATTAAAAAGTAGCCAAATTAAACGAAAAAGACTTTCGGGAGCCTGTTCCACTTAGGCGATTTGTCAGGCGTCTGTCAAGTTGCCGGCAGTCACCTGATAAACCGGCGACTGGAACGGCGACTGTCAGAGTGGAACACGCGCACACGCGCACGCGCGCACGCACGCACGCACGCACGCACGCACGCACGCACGCACGCACGCACGCACGCACGCACGCACGCACGCACGCACGCACGCACACACACACACACACACACACTCACACACACACACACACACACACACACACACACACACACACACACACACACACACACACACACACACACACACAGTGCAAAGCCAAGGTGATAGACACACACCGCGATGAACAGGAAGGTTGGCGCTCTAATTAAGTAGGTTAAAGCCAATGGACAGTAAGTCCTTTAAAAGGGGGTGGGGGGAGAAGGGGTAAAGAGGAGTGGAGCCAACTTTTAAGAAGCCAGAGATCCTCGGTCGTGAAGCTCGGCGGACATTAACATTACCGGTCAGTTTTCTTTCGTTCTGAAATTTACTGTTTACGTTTTTTTTCGCAATGAAATTCACCGGTCTGCACCGGCTATAACCTACGAGAACCTTCCACCTCCTAGCAACCCATTAGGACCTATGGCACGGGAATTCTCGCTACTCTCCATGTTGAAAAAATTGCGGCGACCATAAGGATGCCGCGACGAGTTCTCAGAATGCGGGAACTCCCCACGTCCATGAAGGTGACTTTCTAAAAACCACCTGCGAACATGAGGCGACCATGTGACGACTGCATAGTCTCCTGCAGTCGCCTAAAAAGTCACCCGTGGGACAGTCCCATTAAGCTTAGAATAATGCAGCTTTCTATAGTAACATTAAATGAATGAAATGAATAAGCCAAGCAGATAAGCAAGACAAGTTGAAGCTGTCAAAATGGATTTGTCAAGTAGTCATCAAAATCAAACAGTTATCATAAGGTCACGTGATAGAAGCAGAATTAGGCCATTTGGCCCATCAAGTCTCCTGCGCCATCCAATCATATTTCTCTTCCTCTTGTTCTACTCGCTTCATCTCTGATACCGTACTAAACATGAATCTATCTATCTCTGCCTTAAAAATATCCACTGACGTCCTACACAGCCTTCTGTGGCAATGAATTCTACAGATTCACCATCCTCTGATTAAAGAAATTCCTCCTCATCTCCTTCCTAAAGGACATCCTTTATTTCTGATGCCATGGCCTCTAGTCCTAGACTCTCTCACTAGTGGATGGGAAAATGAAGATCAATATAGTCAATAGTGACACTGTTGCATTATAATCGAGAGTTCATGTGCTGTTGGCATCTTAAATATCAGATCTCTTCTGATCTTGGTCACGGCTGAGAAAAATTGGTGGCACAGATCAGCAATGCCTACAACCTGTCATAACCAGAATGACAATGCTGCAAGGCTCCACATAAACTGTAATTCTGCACTATAACAGATCACAAAAGGGTTGATGGGCTGATTTAGAAAAAAAGAATGGGATGATTTATACAAAAGAAAAGCTTCAATTTTTTTTCATATTTACAGCTTTATTTCGAAGAGGCTCCCTGCTATCTTTATTTCACTGCCACTTACAACATAATACCTTAGCTTGTTGCAGAGACCTCACAATCACAATCACAATCACAATTTGTCACATAAAGTGAAAGTGAAATGAATTTGCCAGCAGCGATACAATGATAATGAACACACAAAAACACACTAAAAATGTAACACAAACATCACTGTGGTGGAAGGCACATAAATTGGCCAGTCCTCCTCTATTTTCCCCCGTGGTTGGGACCTCAACCCTCCGCAGCCATCCAGATATGCAAAAAAGGTTAAAAGTCCAGGCAAATCCTGAATCGCTGCCTCCCCACCGGAGAACGCGGCTTCAGGCTGGTGTAGGCCGCAGGCCGGCGGTCGGAGATTTAAAGTTCGCGCCGCAGCCAGAAGCACCGCAGACTGCAGGGCCGGCGGTCAGAGCTCCTCTCCAGGGATCCCCGCTCCTGATGGTAAGCCCCCGCCTAACCCGCGGTAGAAGTAGGCCATGGGCCGGCAGTTGGAGCTCTTCTTCCCCCGGATCCACACGAGGGATTCCCAGGGTGCGGACGCAGCGCCGGCTGGAGCTCTGCAGACCGCGGCTTCAGCAAAACGGAGCGCTCCCCTCCGGCGAGCCCTAGCGAGCACTCACCCGCACCACGCCCGCCGCTGAAGTAATAGAGATTACGATGTAATAGAAGTAATACGCCACCCTGTAATAGAGATTCACACAGCAGCAAACAATGATTTCCTTACCACTATCACACAATTTTCCCTTTCCAGCTTTTTCGGCAGTACTTCCACGTGTCGTGTTGTTTCCCGCAGTTCCTCTTCCTTTTCCCAGAGTTTTTCATTAAAGTCTTCCAGCAACTAAGGAAGTTAATAAGTGATTAATACCTACTAACAGTGATAAAAACTGGGCAACATAGAATGGAAATCACACACACGCAACATTTGTAATTCAAGTGCACCAATAGTTAGGTCTTCAATTACGCCTTGGTATTAAGACATTAAAATTAAAATGATCATTAATGAAAGCTGGGGATGAAATCATTAATTTGCATTCAATGGTTTAATGGTCCTTTATTGTCATGTGTACTGAGGTACAGTGACATTTGATTTACCACACAGTAATACCAAAAAAGCAACAAGATACAAAACGACATAAAGATTAAACATAAATAGCCATCACAGCGGCGTGTGAGAATCTCTAGGGCACACGGGATAAGCGGAGACCCACAGCCATCAGTTCAATATCCGGGCCACACACATGCTCCTTCACCGACTGCTGTACTCTCTCTGCAGTCCCTGTCAGCCCAAAGTCAGAAAGCTGTCCACACTCGCACCAGACTCCAGGGTCACTGCACTCACGGCAATCCCTCCGAGTCCCCACCAGGGCAGGCAGCTCGTCCATCGTGTTTTCCGGCGACCACATATTCCCCACTGCGATGGAAGGTGAATAACTTTTACCATCTTCCTCCTTTTCTCCCGCGGTCGGGGTAATCGAAACACCTGCCGCCGGGGGGATCGAAGACCACGCAGTCGGCGATCAAAGCCCCCACAACGGAGCGATCAAGGCTCCCGCAATCGGGGCGGTCGAAGATCCCGCAGTTGGAGCTCCCAACGTTGATCCATTTTCTTCTTCTTGCGTATGGCGTGCACAGCCTAAAGTTGTAGGACAACTTGTTCTATTTGATCGTATTTGATTGTGTTCGCCGGGTTGATTGCATTAGTCGAAACAGGGCGGACCAAGTGAGGCTTGCAATCATCCACCCGCGACGTTGATCCCTAACAAAGCTACCTCCAGCTCCACGATGTTAGGCCACAATGCTGGCGGAGATGCAAAACGGAAAAAGTTGCACCTCCGTCGAGGGAAGAGATAAAACAAGTTTTGTTTCCTCCACCCCCCACATAATACAAAACTAAAGATACGCTAACACATACAAATAAAACAGACTGAAAACAACCAAAAGAAAAAAATGACGAGAGGCTGTATGTGGAGGCTGCCACTTACGGCGCCACCCGCTGGTCTTTAGTCACACATGTACTTGAAACTGCTGACTATCATTACAAAATTGCATACAGTGAAATGTCAAAAAGGACAAAGGACTTGTCTGCTTGTTTCATCACCGGTAATATCAAGCGGAAATACATTTCCAATGGTTCACTGATCAAAAACGTTAGAAATGCAAGCATTACAATCCATGTACAAGATGGTGTGGATGAGGGATATTCACAGGACTACTATAGCTCACAGATATGTACCTCCTCAAGGGAGCAGTACCTAAGTTAGACACAAAGTCCAAGGATAATTCAACAGGTCAGGCATCATCTTCAGAAAAAAACGATGGATGATGTTTCAGGTCAGGATACTTATTCTACTGAGTTACTCCAGCACTTCTATCTTTGGTATAAACCAGCACCTGCAGTTGTGTTTTCACATTCTGCAGGAATATCGATTCAGTCCATCAGGTCTGTTCTGCCTTTCATTAAGATCATCACTGACTTAATGTATACATTCACCCAGTTTATCATGAATCGATCCCCACTATCTTGAAAATATTCTATGAGCCTGCATTGTCTACACTTTGACAAACATAGTTGCAAACACGTATGCCGTTGTCAGAGAACCAAAATGCAAATGCATTAAATGGGCAACCCCTTATTTCAGTCTAAAGAAATCCCTCCTAATCTCCTTCCCAAAGGAACTTCCTTTAAATCTGAGGGTATGAACTCTACTCCTAGACTCTCCCACTAGTGGATGGGAAAAAGAAGAACAACTAAAATGTTGTGTCCCAGTCGCACAGGAGGCCTGGTCCCATTCCTCAACACAATCGTAGCATTAAGCAGGATCGTTTTTGATCAAATTTAATTACAAAGCAGAGAGGAAGTGGTCAAGATGAGAGTTTTAGTAATATATATGGAATAGAATAGATGGAAGATAGATATAATCGGTATTGACACTGTTGCATTATAATCAAGAGTTCATGTGTTGTTGGCATCTTAAATAGCAGATCTCTTCTGATCTTGATCAGGGTTCAAAAAATTGGTGGCACAGATCAGCAATGCCAACAACCTGTCATAACCAGAATGACAATGTTGCAAGGCTCCACATAAAATGTGATTCTACACTATAACATATCACAAAAGCGTTGATGGGCTGATTTAGAAAAAAAGAATGGGAAGTTTTATACAAAAGAAAATCTTCACATTTTTTCATATTTACAGATTTATTTCCAAGAGGCTCCCTTCTATTTGTATTTCAATGCCAGTTACAACAGAATCCCTTAGCTGGTTGCAGAGATCTTTCCCTGAAATAGACATTCACACAGCAGCAAACAATGATGTCCTTATCGCTAGATCCCGATTATTTCTATTAAGCTTTTTCTGCAACACATCGACAAGTTGCGTCTTTTCCAATAATGCTTCTTCGTTTTCACGGAGTTTTACCTTGAGGTCTTCCAGTAACTGAGAAAGTTAACGTGATTAATACCTCCTGACAGTGATAAAAAGTGGGCAACATAGAATGGAAATCACACATACGCAACATTTGAAATTCAAGAGCACCAATTCTTCAATTCCACCTTGTTATTAAGATATTAAAATTAAAATTATCATAATGAAATCACGGGATGAAATCATTAATTTGCATTCAATGGTTCAATGGTCCTTTATTGTCACGTGTACTGAGGTACAGTAAAATTTGATTTACCACACAGTCATATCAAAAAAGCAACAAGACACAAAACTACATAAAGATTAAACATAAACAGTCACCACAGCGGTGTGTGAGAATCTCTAGGGCACCCAGCATAGGCGGAGACCCACAGCCATCAGTTCAATGCCCAGGCTACACACATGCTCCTTCACCGACCGCTGTACTCTCTCTGCAGTCCCTGTCAGACCAAAGTCAGAAAGCTGTCCGAACTCGCACCGGACTCCAAGATCACTGCACTCAAGGCAATCCCACCGAGTCTTGTATTCTTTTATAGTTTACTCGATATGTGACAATTAACTAAACTAAATCCCATCTGCATCTTCTCCTGTACAATGTCATCTATTATATACTAACAGGAAGCACTCCTCGACAAACTTGAGCAATTTTTTGGCACCATACCTTTGGCAAGGGAAAACTGAAAACATTTAGTCAGAACCTCATCTGTTCCCATCCTTGCTTATTTTAACTGGCTGGGAAACATTTCTGCCAGACCTGATGGACATTTCTGCCGGACCTGCCGAACCAGCCAACGTTGCTTATAAGGGACCTTTATTGTTCAATTAACATTGGAATGTCGTAAACCATGTAACTAATTTGAAAATAGCAAATATGTGATAATGTACTAATGTGGTGGATCAACTACTTGAAATTTTGGGGAAAAGACTGGAAACGTCACCCTGGAAAACACATTTATTTTTCTAAAATATGCCAAAATAAAATATTTCACATCCACCTGAGCCACCAAACACGATTTAATTTAACATTTCATTTGAAAATTGGCACTTCAGCTGCAGCATTCTCTCAGTATTTTACTGGAAGCATCAGGCATGACTTTCTGCTTAAATCATTTGAGTAGGACTTTTCAATAAAATGTTGTAGTCTATTTTGAAGTACAACCTTCTAAAACCAAGTGTGAAGTCATCCTTTCAATTTCCTTGAAAAGATCCGACACACGACGTGACACGGTTTAACAATAGTCTTTGCTTTAGAAAATAACAGGCATTGTTAATTGTTATTGTTAAAAAGAAAACTTGCAATATTTTGGACTGAATTTTCAGGCTTTAAAGTGAAATCCAACTGCAGAAATGCAAACACAAAGTACACAGATCACTGTAATAGCTCACTCAGTGAGGGTAACACATATTCAACTGGAATTGATGTTACCTTAAGGTGTTCATCTCTCACGTGTAGCTGGGTCTCTTTGTCCGGATATTGGTCTATGAACTGCACTACCAGCTGTTCATACTGAGCCAGCTGCTCAGATAAACCAGCCACCAAAGACTTACCTGTAGTAGACCTGAAGCTCAGTGCCTGCAGAATAATTGATCACTATTAATAACTGCATCATAGTGAATCAGACTTTAGAGAAAACAGTATTGAAATATTCAGTGACTTGAGAAGTGCATTAATGTGGAATGCATGGAAGCCAATGTATTTTTAAAAAATTGCAACGCAACTGCTGCAAAATGCAGTCCATTTGGAGACTACGTAATTGGCCTCATGTATTTTAACATGCTCACAGGCTTTCCCACAATGAATTCTCATATTGAGGGGGGGGGGAATTGGATAGACAGACACAATGTGTTGGATTAACTCTGCAGGTAAGGTGGTATCTCTGCAATAAAAGGATGGTTGATGTTTCGGGTCAGGACCCTTCTACAAATTTATCGTGGTCTTTTCTTGCTTCCCGATCCACCCCCTACAATCAGTCTAATGAAAGGTCCCAACCTGAAACTTCACGCATCCTTTTTCACCCAAGCCACTGAGTTTAGTTTAGTTCAGATTAGTTTAGAGATACCCCACTTTGGCCCACACAGTCCACCCCAACCAGCAATCCATGTGCATTAACACTATCCTACACACAAGGGACACTTTACAGTTATACCTAGCCAATTAGCCTACAAACCAGTGCGTATTTGGAGTTTGTGAGGACACCTGAGATCCCGGAAAAAATCCACGCAGGTCACGGGGAGAACTTGCAAACTCTGTACAGACAAGCACCTGTAGTCAGGATCGAACCCGGTTCCCTGGCACTGTAAGGCAGCAACTCCACCGTTGCACCACCATTACTCTAGCAGTGTGGCCATTCTTGATATAAACGAGCATCTGCGTTTCTTTGTATCTGGGATGCAAGTCTGTTTTGCTAGTAATACTGGGAAATGGGGAAGTGTCCTGGAGAGCCACACACGCGAGGTGGGAGTGACCATAGGAGTCGCGCGGGCCCAATCCACCCTCCGAACAAACGCGCCGCCGCCCGGAACGTGCACCGGTTGTCTAGACTAGCCCCACAGGCCTCCCAGGGGACCGAGGTGAAGCCGGATGGCGAGGTCTGCCTGGGCTGAGGGAGCCTAAGCAGCGGCGGTGATGGAAACCTCAGCAGCAACGGGAGCTTCGGCGGTGGCGGGAGCCTCAGCGGCAACGGGATCTTCAGCGGCAACGGGATCCTCAGCGACAGTGGGGCTTCACGATCGACCCGCAATCATCGTTCAATGAGAGTGGGGGGGGGGGTGGGGGGTAAGGGAAGACAATGGGGACCGGGCGTGAGGGGACTGCCGTGAAGAACAATGGGACTCCGGCGATAATACAATTACAAATTTTGTAAATGCAATGCAACAACAGGAAATTACAAAAATACTTACCTCCGATGATGCAAGGGACTCTTCAATTCCACAAATGCACCTCCACGTGATTCTATTTTAATGTGGCTGCAAAATAACCAAAATAATAATTAAATAGAATTGGTACAGAGCAGACACGCAGAGAAGATTAGTTTAACCGGGCATCATCAGTGGCACGGACATTGTGGGCCAAAGGGCCTGTTCCTGTGCTGTACTGTTCTATGGTCTATGCTCTTGAGTTTACATTTAGTTTTTTGTCACGTGTACCGAGGTACAGTGTAAAGCTTTTGTTGTGTGCAGACCAGTCAGCAGAAGAACAATACACGTTTGCAATCGACCCATTTACAGCGCAAGATAAACACCAGCAAAGTCTGATCAAAGATAGTCCAAGGGTCGTCAAAGAGGTAGATAATAGTTCAGTACTAATGATGCGAATTATGAGATTAGCAGATGGCAGATTGAGGAAAGAGACACTCAATGCAAAGCAGACCAGTGGCAGATAATAAAGAGACATTAAAGTGAATGGAGAGGAGGAATTTCCTTAATCAGAGGGTGGTGAATCTGTCTAATTCATTGCCACAGAAGGATGTGGAGGCCAGGTCAATGGATATTTTATGGCGGAGATTGATAGATTCTTGATTCGTGCGGGTGTCAGACGTTATGGGGGAGAAGGCAACAAGTATGAAGGCAACTGGGCTCTAAAATTAAGGTAGTTCCAATGTGTTAAATTATCATACATCTAAATTCCTTACAATCAATAAGCAGAGCAGGATTAAGGGCTCAAAGATGCCCCAATAATGGTCAATATTGGGGAGTTGCAATAATGGACAATGCAATGCAATACACAAAATATTTCTGCAACAGTGGATACGTGGAACTTGGGACCTCAATTATTTTTGAAGCAGGGTCAAATTTCACTTGACTTTTGGTCATTGAACATGTACATGGTTTCACTTTGATGAACGTAGCTTTCAATGAACACATAATATCAACACATAGTTCAAGGGTATTATTTCTCTAGCCAATGGAAAGCTAGCATATTACAAAACAAAATGGTTAAAATAGGAAATATCCTGAGCACACTAGATGCAACAATGGAAATAAAACGGTGGCAGCTGAATGGTGTAACATGTATGGATCACAAGACAAAGGAGCTGCCATTTAAAACAGGTGTGCAGGAATTTCCTCTCTCAGTGGAAGATGAATCTCTGGATTTTTCTATCCTGGATGATTGTCGAGGTTAGATCACATGAGGTATTCAAACGCAAGGTAGATCAATCAAATCATGTTATCAATTAGGTCCACTTAATATAAATAATGTTCACAAAATCCACATTACATCCAATTCACACGAATAAAATAACCATTACAGCAGAATTACCTGTATCAAATCATACACAAACGTCCCAAATTACCTTAATTTCACAGATTGCATCACCTCACAAAATGGTGCAAAAACAGCAAATTAAAAGTTAAGACACAGATTAAAGTTGCATCTCAATGTAATTAGTTTAACATCATATTCCATAACTGTGGCACAGTTGATCATCTTATTTACAACGACTGTTTCTAAAACTGGCTCTACTTGTTGAGAAAGTTTGCCATCCTACACTGCACAAAAGTAGAACACAGCTTGATAGCCAATTGCAAACTTGAGCCTTACAGCACCTCCTGTCAGCTGTTATTTAATTCTGCAAGTATGGCCAAAGTTTTCCTTTGCCGATATTGGACTTATCTGTATTTAATCCCATTTCCATTTCCATGTGCAAGGACACAAACAAATTGCTTTTTCCATTGAGCACTTTCCATTTTTCAGCATTCCAATCATTTTGAATTATTGTCACTGCTAGGATGCAGGAAAACAAACCAGCTGATTTTGACATGGCAAAGTTCCCCCAATAACCAGATAAAATATTCTGGTGAAGTTGGTTTTTGTTTAAGTATTAGGCATCAAAAATCCCCGGTATTCATTAGACAGTATCATTGAACGTAAAACGACAGATTAGGCCTCTAGTTCATCCAGAATTGGCACCTCGGACAGTGAAGCACTTCCTTATCATTGGATTGGCAATTCCCGCAGATTATGTGTCTATAAACTGACTCAGAAGCAAATCCTGCTCTATTCTCAAAGTAACTAAAACTCAAAACAAAGAAACCAATGGAATTTGCACTCATAAAATGAGCAACACAATGGCGCAGCCGGTAGAGCTACTACCTCACAGTACCAGAGACCTTGGTTCAATACGGACATTGGGTACAGTGGAGTTTGAGTGACTGTGTCGGTTTCCTCCGGGTGTTCCAGCTTCCTCCCACATCCCTGACACATGCAGCTTTTTATGTTCCGTAAATGGCCTCCATAAAATTGCCACTAATGTGTAGGGAGTGTTTGAAAAAGGGGGAAACATAGTGTAGCTCTGGGTAATAGAACCCGCGTGATTGACTGGAGGGAGGATTCACTGAGCGCGGGAGGGTGTTCTATTGGCAGTGTTTTTGCTGTAACTATCAGTAACTGTCAGTCCAGCGCCCACACTTGTGGAAGCCACATTGTAAATTTGGTTCCACTCTCGTTGGCTCGTTGTTTCGTTAAAATAAAACAATTCAAGCCAACTTACCGTCTCTGTCTCGCCAAAATAGCCTGTTTTGGGACATAAGACAATAAAACATGCTTGACAATAAAACACTCTTGAACCAGTATGAATGTCGAGACCAACTGGCGCCTGAGCAAGGCGATCCTTTGCGTGCTGGTCTGCATCAGCGTGCAGACTGTAAGAGGTCTGCTGACATCCATTACAATCATTCCACTCTAAAATATTTATTTACCCTTCACCTGTACACTGTGGATGGTTTGATTGCAATCATGTATAGGCCTTCCTTTACCTGCAGCATGCAATGTCAAGCTTTTCATATGACAATGAACAACTAAACTAAAATCGGTGATCGATGGGCACCATAGAATCACTGGTCCGAAGCGTCTGATTCATGTTGTATCTCTAAACTATATTAAAATCGTTTCAAACCAAAAGCTTGTGAAATTCCTAAATGTCTTTGCTTATGTGATGGAAATCACTTGGAAAACATATGTAATTTTGTGCACACAAGTCTCCACTATAAAATGTCCTGAAACATTTGGCTTCCCACACTCATACAGATATACAGGAGTGAACATCTTATCTAAATCAGCACTACACAAGTTAAGTGGAAAAGAAAATTACAATACCTGTATCAATCCAAATGTCACAATAAATTAAACAAATTTGATGCTCTTACCTCAAGAGGACAATTTCCAGATTGAATTTAGCCTTCTGATGACACAAAGAAAGCTATTGTCTACTGCGAGGGGAATTGATTACAAAAGGCACGCAGTTTCTGCGGATAGTCGCAACACTTTCCCTGAAAGATCTTTTACAGGAAAGTTCTCAGAATATAAAGATGTTAAGAATACTAAGTTGTTCAGGTTAAGTTTGTTCAACTGATAACTGAAATGGGATAAGGCGTGCTCTCTTCTCACTGTTGCCACAGTAGACGCAGAAGTGTAAATGTCCCACACTCCCAGTTCAAAAAAGCTACTGTCCCATCAGGTTCTTTAACTGATCCAATGCTACCACAGCAACGGAACATTACAGACCATCTCTTGGCAACAAGGCATTGTTTAATTTTCTGAATTCCATTTCATAGACAATAGACGATGTCATATGACAATTACCTGAATGGTGCAGGAGCAGGTCATTTGGCCCTTTGAGCCTGCACCACCATTCACTGTGATGATGGTTGATCATCCACAATCCGTGTCCCCTTCCTGCCTTCTCCCCATAGGATAGAATATAGATTATTGGAGGTGTTTCAGTTTGTTACTGCATCCAAATAATTTACCACATCAAATTCCTTTAGTCCACTGGAAATAGATCACCAAACTTCAGAGATTTCCTGCTTCTATCGCCATAATCTCCAAGCACTATGTCATTAATCCTAACATCGATTTCTTTCAATTCCTACCTTCCACACATATAGAAACATAATAGCCCTGTCCCACGGTGAGAGTTCATTCCAAGAGTTCTCCTGAGTTTAAAAAAAATCAAACTCATGGTAAGCGCGGAGAATGAACGTAGCGGGTGCGTCAGAGCTCGGGGACGTCTCTTAGCGCTAATGGCAGGTACTCGGGAAGAATCGCTAACGGCAGGAAAGCCCGGGAAGACTCGTGAAGATTTTTCAACATGATGAAAAATGTCCACAAGAACCCCGAGTACCGAGGAGTGGCCAGTATCGTAAACCTCCGAGTTCGAATCAGGGCAAACTCGGGAGAACTCATGGAATGAACTCACACCGTGGGACAGGGCTTTAATTGTGCCCTCCATTGTAGAGATAGAACTGAACAGCGTTTAATTATTCTGCAATTTATTTGTTTCCAACCAGGGTTTCTAACCAAGAGACTTATTTTTGTTTTCAATTACATTTCATCAGAACTGGAAGCTATAAAACAAGCTTATATTTCTCACTTTTTCCCAGTTCTCATGAAAAGTTGTTGACCTGAGATGTGAACTATGTTCCTCTCACCACAAACGAGAGTGAGTAGCTCCAACATTTTCTGCTTCTCTGCAGCCATCAGGCTATTAAACAATACAACCTCCAAATAAGATCTGAACTACATTGACTTCAGATCAGCGGGTTTTTTTGCACTATTATTGTTTGTTGGCTAATTTTATGTGTGTGTACATATGCAAATGTATATATGTGTGTGAGAGAGAGCGAGAGAGAGAGATCCCACATAGGAGATGCTCCATCGTCCTCTGAGGCAGAAAATTCCAGACTCACAACTCTCTTTGAGAAAAAGTGTTTCCTCGTCTGTGTTCTAAATGCTTTAACCCTTATTCGTAAACTGTGGCCCCTAGTTCTGGACTTCCCCAACATTGGGAACATTTTTCCTTCCTCCAGCGTGTCCAAACTTTAATAATCTTATATGTTTCGATAAAATACCCTCTCATCCTTCTAAACTCCAGAGTATACAAGCCCAGCCGTTCCATTCACTCAGCATATGACAGTCCTGCCATCCCGAGAATTAACCTTCTAAATCTATGACACAATGCTGGGTGGAAGTGTGAACTGTGAGGATACTATGGTCCCCTAATTTGAGGAAGGAAATTCTTGCTGCTGAGGGACTGCAGCATAGATTTACAAGGTTAATTCCCGGGATGGCGGGATTGTCATATGCTGAGAGAATGGAGTGGCTGGGATTGTATACTCTGTAGTTTAGAAGGATGAGAGTGGATCTTATTGAAACATATACGATTATTAAAGGTTTGGACACGCTAGAGGCAGGAAACATGTTCCCTATATTGGGGGAGTCCAGAACCAATGGCCACAGTTTAAGAATAAGGAGTAAGCCATTTAGAACGGAGACAAGGAACCATTTTTCTCAGAGAGTTGTGAATCTGTGGAATTCTCTGCCTCAGAGGACGATGGTGATGGTTCTCTGAATTATTTCAAGAGAGAGCTAGATAGGGCTCTTAAAGTTCGCAGAGTCATGTGATATGGGGATAAGGCAGGAACAGGGTACTGATTGGGCTGAATTCGATGGAATCTAGATTTGATTCTAAGTTGGAACCTATTCTCCAGACATTAAATCAACACCAAGAGATTGTAAAGGAACTAGAAGAAATTGCTGAGACCAGCACTGAAACTACAAAAACAATTATCGCCGAGAACAAACGCCTATCAAAGTTATTGCATCAAATAACCGAAAAATGTACTGACTTGGAGGGACGACATAAGCGTCAGAATTTAAGAATCGTGGGCGTCCAGGAAGACAGAGAGGGGAGTCGTGACCCCCGTGAATTTGCTGCAGAGCTACTGAAAAAAGTATTGAACCTGGATCAAGCACCATTGCTTGCCCGAGCACACAGAGTGTCGAGACGTCGCCCACGGGAGTGCGCCCCTCCAAGACAACAGATAGTGAAGGTGCAATATGACCTTGTTTTGGATGATATGATGAAGACAATTGTCCAAAGCAGAAATCTCGTATTGGAAGGAGATAAGATTAGTATATTTAGAGATTATCCTGTGGAAGTTGCCAAGAAGAGAGCGCTGTTTACAGAAACAAGAAGAATACTGAAGAACATAAAATATTTGAGATACGATCTGTTATACCCCGCAACATTAAGAGTTACCTACTAGACGAAGGAACACTTCTTCATCAAGCACACAGAAGCACTTGAATTTGCCAAGAGTATCGAGGATAAGACCGAAGATTGAATAATATTCAACACTCAACACTTACCTGGATATTGTTATCCCGCAGAGAAGATATGGAACTCTAAACTCTAAACTATTATTTTTAAGAGCTGCCCAAAATCTGCAACAAGAATTGGGAAAATATCTTGCTACTGATATATAATATTTACATTTTAGTACTAATTTCTAACAACTATTAATAATCATGAATACTAACTACTACTAATTATTGTTAACAGGATCAACTGAGAATTAATTAAAAGTATGAAATATAAGTAAAGTGCGATCCATGTACTCTATAATTAAAATATATAGTGGTTCTCTCTCTAATATTTTTGATTTTGAGTATTCTTTGACAAATGTTTATGTTATACGAGACTAACATTTCAATTTAAGAGTAATAATTATATCATTAATGGAATATAACCATTTTTTCCCCCCCCCCCCCCCCCCCCCCCATAAATTGCTTGCACTGAATTTGAAACTTTTCTTTTAAGGAAAGTACGGAGCTAGTAATTTTTTTTTAACCAAAAGCTACGAGAAGTCCTTAGATGCTTAGCCACATTAGGGTGGCTATCACTAGCTGCACTAATCTTAGCTGTAGTTTTTTTATTTTTCAACCTTTTACACTTTACTAATACATTTTTTTACTACTTCTTTTACCTTATATATTATATTTTGTATTTGGAATGGAATATTTTATACAGGGAGATATGTTCGGATGGAAAACAGACGAGACTTAAAATTCATCTACCTGATGTTCGAGTATAAGGTAGGATTGAGTGTGCTGAGCCATCTGCTCTAACCACTCTAATCACAAGATGCAAGACGTGATAGAAAAATTGGGGGCGAAGGAATTAAATTCTGTAGTTGGAATGTTAAGGGAATTAATGAACCTATAAAGAGAGGCAAAGTGTTAGCTCATTTAAAATCATTGAAAACAGATATAATATTTCTCCAGGAGACACACCTGAAAAAGGAAGCACAACATAGATTGAAAGCAAAATGGATTGCTAAAGTGTACCACTCCTCATTCTCACATAAATCTAGAGGGGTTGCAAAATTAATTCGTAAAGGTATACCCTTTAAACATATATCAACGATAGAAGATATTGAAGGCAGATATATTGTAATAATAGGGGAGTTATACTCAAAAAAGGTGATTCTCCTTAATGTGTATGGACCAAATTTTGATAGCCCCCTCTTTTTTAAGAGAATACTTAAC
Source organism: Amblyraja radiata (assembly GCF_010909765.2). Taxonomy (NCBI): domain Eukaryota; kingdom Metazoa; phylum Chordata; class Chondrichthyes; order Rajiformes; family Rajidae; genus Amblyraja; species Amblyraja radiata. The sequence goes on from NW_022630174.1 coordinate 134,633, forward strand.
AATATCCCGTAATGTACATAACAAAACTTAATAATTGGTGGATACTTAAATTGTACATTGGATGCTTATTTGGATAGATCATCAACTCAAAGAAAACTAAAATCCCAATCAAAAGAATTTCTAAACTCATATATTAATACTACCAACATTAAGGATGTTTGGAGAATTGAAAACCCATCGGGTCGAGAATATTCATTTTACTCACCAGTACATAAAACCTACTCAAGGATAGATTATTTTTTAGTAGACTCAAAATTTATCCCATTTACCTATAACTCGCAATATCATAATATCATAATTTCAGACCATGCTCCACTAACATTTATGATTAAATTAAACGGAATGGTAGAGACACAGTCACAGAGGAGACTTAATCCCCAAATCTTAAAAGAAAAGTTATGTAATGAATACCTCGTAAAAGAGATTAATATGATTTATGAGGCTAATGATAGCCCTGAAATCTCTGCTTCCCTTCTTTGGGAAACATTTAAAGCATTTGTGCGATGGGCATTAATCTCTTCTCAATCATATCTTAACAAAGAGAATAGGGCCAAACAACATAAATTGGAAACGGAAATACGGCAATTAGACATAGAAAATGCAGCAGCACCATCCCTAATAAAACACAATTAAATTGCAGTACAGAAATATAAATTGAACAAGATATACTCAGACCAAGTTATAACACTTTATCAACATACAAAACAATTAAATTTTGAATTGGTGATACACCACACAAACTATTAGCGCTACAACTTCGTAAACTGGACGGGGAAAAAACAATTTACAAAATTAGAACAGACAAGGGAGAAACACTAACACTGCCTAAAGATATTAATGATAGATTTTTACAATACTATCAAAAATTGTACTAATCTAAAATGACAGAACAATCAGCAGGAATGGAAACATTTCTGCAGAAATGTAAGCTTGTGGGTTTAGATTAGAAAGAGAGAGAATCACTAGGTGCTGAAATTACGATAAAATACATCGAAGAGTCAATTAAATCTTTAAAAACGGAAAGGCTGCAGGTCCTGATGGTCTAAGCTCTGAATTTGATAAAAAATGTTATGATCTGGTTTCTCCACGCCTACACACACTATACAATTACGCTTACACTTACGCTTACAAGGATGTTCACTCTCCCCACTATTATTTGCTCTTGCAATCGAACCCCTAGCAGACACGTTAGAACCCATACAGGAATATACGGATATAACACTAGAGAAACAAGGAATAAAATGTCCTTATATGCAGATGATGAACTAATATATATTAAAAAGTTAGAAACAAGTATTCCAAATCTATTAAATTTAATAACTCAATTTGGTCAGTTCTCAGGATATAGAATTAATTGGAATAAAAGTGAAATCATGCCAATAACAAAACTCAATCTACATAAATTACAACAATCCCCTTTTAAAATAGTTAAAGATACATTTAAATACTTAGGAATCTATGTAACTAAGACATATACCTCTTTATTTAAACTAAATTTTCCACCCTTACTGAATAAACTACAGAAGAATATTCAATGCTGGAAATTTTTTTCCATGTCATTGCTTAGTAGAATTAATGCTATAAAAATGATCTTCTTACCGCAACTACTGTACCTATTTCAATTAATCCCGATATATATCCAAAAACATTTTTTCAAAAAAGTCGACTCCATTGTTACAAGTTTTATCTGGGATTATAAGAATCATAGAATAAGTGAAAAACATATATGTAAGTCAAAGATAAATGGAGGTTTGGCCTTCCTAAATTTCTTGTTTTATTTTATCAAATCCGGTTAATACCCACAGAGCGATTTACAATTTTCAAAACGTATCACACATGAATTCAAATTGCTTATAATATCATTTGAAGGGTTAAATATATTGCATTACTGCACACTGTGTAAAAATACTTGATCCCAATTGTTTGTTCAGTGACTGTTACTGATGTGACTGAGGAAGACGCTAATTGCCGCAATCGTCATCCGTAATGTTATATAAAATGTACCCGCAACAGAAAATATAGCGAGTTGTAACGTTTTGTACAACTGATCGCTACTTCAACCAGACAATGGAATATCCAGTAATTTACACCGTGGTGAGAATTTATTTCCCAGTTCTTGCAGCAGCAGGTGTTCCTGGTAAGGTGCTGGATCTTGGTGCTATTGGTGTTCCTCCGTCTTTATATTGCGCTTTCTGCACCGTAGAATACTCCTACCCCGCTATCTATGTTTTCAGGTCATTGCATGAATTGTGTCGGTGGAAACTGCAAAGGGAACATTTTTCTATGGATTTTAATTTATGTTACTTGCATATTTTAAGTGTTGATGAACGTTTGAATGAGATTTTCAATTCTTTCAGACATTTATATGTATTACGGGATTGCCATATAATGCAATATGGATGTGTGCTTTTATAAATGGAAGATGCTCTATTCCAAAAATATTTACATCAAGTAACAAATAGAACAAGCCGTTTGATAGTTATGCGGCACAAAACATGGATATTCGGCCAAAATCGCCCATGCTGACCATAATGCCCCATTTATACTAGTACCACATGCCAGCGCATCGCCCATATGCCTCTAAACCTTTCCTATACGTATTTTTACGGAAGAGAAATCATCTCTCGAACCCTCAATTGCATGTTTGAGGTGATAGCCAAGAAGATGGATGAAGGTTGGGGTGTAAATGTTACTTATATGCATAGTGGTAAGATTTTTGAAACGTTCCCGCATGGCAGGTTGATCCAGAATGCTAAAACACAAGGGATGTGCCGCTTTATAATAAACTGGTCGCAAAATTGACTTGGTTGGTAGAAGGCACGGTACCGGTTTCGGATTAGGTTTGTTGTTGGCTCATGTAACATTGGACAAAGTCAGCATGGCTTTATGAAGGTCAAATCTCGTCTGACGAATCTTATAGAATTTATCGAGGTTGTAACCAGTAGAGTGAATAAGGGAGAACCAGTGGATGTGTTATATCTGGACTTTCAGATGGCTTTCGACAATGTCCAACATAAGAGATTAGTATACAAACTTAAAGCACACGGGATTGGGGGTTCGGTATTGATGTGGATAGAGAACTGGCTGGCAGACAGGATGCAAAGTGTAGAAGTAAACGGGTCCTTTTCACAATGGCAGGCAGTGACTAGTGGGGTACCGCAAGGCTCAGTTCTGGGATCCCAGCTATTTACGATATATATTAATGATTTGGGCGAGGGAATTGAATGCAACATCTCCAAGTTTGCGGGTGACACGAAGCTGGGGTGGGGGGCAGAATTAGCTGTGAGGAGGATGCTAGGAGGCTGCAAGGTGACTTGGATAAACTGGGTGAGTGGGCAAATGCATGGCAGATGCAGTATGATGTGGATAAATGTGAGGTTATCCACTTTGGTGGCAAAAACAGAAAAGTAGATTATTATCTGAATGGTGGCCGATTAGGAAAGGGAGACATGCAACGAGACCTGGGTATCATGGTACACCAGTCATTAAAAGTAGGCATGCAGGTGCAGCAGGCAGTGAAGAAGGCGATTGGTATGTTAGCATTCATAGCAAAAGTATTTGAGTATAGGAGCAGGGAGGTTCTACTGCAGTTGTACAGGGTCTTGGTGAGACCACACTTGGAGTATTGCGTACAGTTTTGGTCTCCTAATCTGAGGAAAGACATTCTTGCCATAGAGGGAGTAGAGATAAGGTTCACCAGACTGATTCCTGAGATGTCAGGACTTTCATATGACTGGATAGACTCGGTTTGTACTCGCTAGAATTTAGAAGATTGAGGGGGATCTTATAGAAACTTACAAAATTCTTAAGGGGTTGGACAGGCCAGATGCAGGAAGATTGTTCCCGATGTTGGGAAAGTACAGAACAAGGGGTCACAGTTTAAGGATAAGGGGGAAATCTTTTAGGACCGAGATGAGGAAAACATTTTTCACACAGAGAGTGGTGAATCTCTGGAATTCTCTCCCGCAGAAGGTAGTTGAGGCCAGTTCATTGACTATATTTAAGGAGTTAGATGTGGTCCTTGTGGCTAAAGGGATCAGGGGTATGGAGAGAAGGCAGGGACAGGATACTGAGTTGGATGATCAGCCATGATCATATTGAATGGCGGTGCAGCCTCGAAGGGCCAAATGGCCTCCTGCACATATTTTCTATGTTTCTATGTTTCTATGTAACGATGTACAGTGAAAACCATTGTTTCTCTTGATATCCATACTTATCAGATAATACTATTACATGTCAGATACTACTTTTAGAACATCTATTAACAAATCACTGATTCCCATACTATCTAGACCACACTTCTTCCCAAACTGATTCATGTAACGACTCAATCACCTAGTCCCAATTCCTCCGTCTATGTCGCATCTGCGCCCATAACAGGTCATCGGAGATGTCCTCAGTCTTTGGGAAACAGGGGGTCCCCTCTTCCTTTATAGAAGAGGCCCTATCGAGTGCTCCTCTATATCCCGCAGCCCCGTTCTTGCTCCCATCTCCCAATTCGTAAAAAGCACCGCGTGTCCTCACCTTCCACACCATCAGCCGTCACACACATCATATAATCCTCCAACATCTTCGCCACCTCCCACGGGATCCCACTACTGGGCACATCTTGCCATCTCCACCCCTTTCTGCTTTCCGCAGAGACCGTTCCCTCAGCAACTCCATGGTCAACTCGTCCCATCCCACCCATAAAACACCCCCTCTCCAGGTACTTTCCCCTGCGACCGAGGGTGATGGAAAACCTGTCCTTTTACCTCCCTACGCGACTCCATCAAAGGACACCGACAGTCTTTATATGTGAGACAGAGGTCCACCTGCACCTCCTCCATCCTCCTCTATTGTAATGGCTGCTTCAGATGTCAACTCCTGTACAGCGGCGAGAACAAACGCAGGTTCGGTGATCGTTACGCTGAACAACTCCGCTCAGTCCGCCTTAACCTGCATTATCTCCCGGTTGATCAGCACTTGAACTCAACGTCCCATTACCAATCTGACCTTTGCTCCATTGTCAGAGTGAGGCCCAGTGCAAATTGCAGGAATAGAACCGTATAGTTCGCTTGGGTCGTAAACACCCCCAGCGATAGGAACATTGACTTCTCGAACATCAAATAGCCCTTGATTTCCCTCTCTCTGCATCCCCTCCCCTCCCCAGTTCCCCCACTAGTCTTACTGTCTCCGACTACAATCCATCACTGTTCCGCCCACTCCACAGACATCAGGCTCAAGAGGGTGTCGACCCGAAACGTAACCCATTCCTTCTTTCCAGAGATGCTGCCTGTCCCGCTGAGTTACTCCAGCATTTTGTGTTTACCTTCATATAACCATATAAGCATATAACAATTACATTCGTGGCCGATAATACCGTACATACATATAATCCGGTCAAATTCAAGTACAATAGCCAGGGCACAGGAACACATATCGTTTCCATAGTTCTCAGCATTGTTGCGCATCAGTTCCACAGCCGAACTCTAATGTCCACAATTGGTTGTAGGTGAATAGGACAGTATCCTAACTTATGGAAAGGTCAGTCAGACATCTGATAACCGGTGAAGAAGCTGTTCCTGAGCCTGGCACTGCCCGATTGAAAGCATCTGAACCATTTGTCCGATGGGAGAAGGGATCAGTTAGTGTAAACGGCGTGAAATATATATTAGATTAGATCGGTTACTGTTCCGCTGAGGTGTGAGGATAAAAATTCTGGTCGGTGTGAATGACTTGTCTATACCTACAGCTCCCTGCAATGTCTTGCAGCTCCCTGTCTTGGGAACAGCTGCTTCCAAAGTATGTTCTGATGAAACCCGACGATGCTTTCTCTGGTGAATCTGATGAATCTGTAGTAGTTTGCAAGAGTCACCAAAGAATACCGATGTTTTTCATTATCCTAACGAAATAGTGACGATGCAATATGCCTTCTGAACTGTCTTATCAATGTGGCTGGTGCTTAACATTTCATCAACACCAAAATGTTTGGTTCTTGATTAATAACGGTATCAGATAATATGGGGTGAAGGCAGGAGAAGGGGTTGAAAGGGAAAGATAGATCAACCATTATTGAATGGTGGAGTAGACTAAGTGGATCAAATGGCCTAATTATGCTCCTATGACTTTTTAACATATTCGACGGATAGAGTCAAATGCAGGTGTATTGGGAGCATTGATATACATGGGTGCCAACAAGCTTCGACACAGAAATTTGTAGGTGGCCAGAAAAACATCTGGTGTGTTGGTCTTCATTTGTACTCTGGCTGCGCAGGTCACGTGACAAATTGAAAGTAATTCTATATTTTTCATTTATTTCAGTTAATTTAACGGCAATTGTGATCATGTGCCGCGCCAAATGTGGTCTCTCAAAATGCATTACCCGCTATTTCGTGGCCATGGCGGCAGCAGATCTGATGGTGGTTGTCATTGCTGTTATTTTGGAGAAGATCAATTATATCTATTCATTTGCAAATTTCTTGCTCGTACCACCCGCATGTTCTGTGACACTTGTTCTGGGAATGGTTGCCAATGATTGTTCTGTATGGTACACGGTTGCATTCACGTTTGATCGCTTCATCGCTATCTTCTGTCAACAGCTGCGTAATCGATATTGCACCGAAAGAACATCATGCGTGGTCATAGGGATAGTGGGCCTACTGAGCTGTGCTCAGTCATTTCCATTTTACTTTGTAGTGGATCCACGCCGCTGCGTTCCAAAAGCCGAATACATTACCTCCTCCGTGTGGCGAGCCTATGAGTCATTTGATAGTATCATGACGCCGCTTGTGCCAATATTTTTAATTCTCCTGTTCAATGCTTTAACCGTCAGGTACATTATAGCAGCGAACATAGTTCGCCGGGGACTCCGGAACAGCAGTGAGATTGAGAAGGATCCAGAGGTGGAGAATCGCAGAAAGTCAATGATTTTGTTGTTCGCTATATCAGCCAATTTCACAGTATTGTGGATTCCCTATGTCGTACGTTCTCTGAACTGGCAAGCGGAAAACTATAACTACGCGGACAAATATTTCAGCACGCCGATATATATTCTGCAACAATTCGGGTATATTTTCCTGTTAATCAGTTCCTGTAGCAACACATGTGTCTATGTATTGACACTGAGGAAATTCAGGGAGGAGCTGAAGAATGGCGTGAGTTATCTCGTTACATTAAATGGTTTGCTGTGTAAACAATGTAAATCTGCTTAACCGTCTCATGTGCTACGAGATAAATATTCAAGAGAGTGTATCTCTTGCCTATCGGCAGATTGCTTTTCTCATATCTCACCATATTTTTTAGTATATATTATATCGAATATGATTCCTCAGATTCGGCACCAGCATTGTAATTATTACAACTACACACCATGATTGCAGTCCACTATAACATCAGATTAATGTCTCCTGTGGAAGGCAAAGAAAGTTTACACAAAATGTCATCTATACTTTGGCGAAATGGTTGAATTATGCCTTTTCAGTAACGAAATTCAACTAAAGATTTTAGAAACCAAGATAAGATGAAAGCAAATACCTTTCTCCCATAACCTCTTAAGTATAATTGGAAATCACGGATATCTTCTTTACGGAAAGGACAATAAATGCTCGAGTAACAAATTAGGTCAGGCAACATCTCTGGAGAGAAGTAATAGATGGTGTTTCGGGTCTAGATCCTTCTTTAAACAAAGTCAAGGGAGAGGGAAACTAGAACTATCATACCATACTTCTAGTTTCCCTCTTCCCTGAACCTCAGACTGAAGAAGGGTCTCGACCCGAAACGAAACATTGTTTTTTTTCCACAGATGCGGCCTGACCCACCTCAGTAATTTGTGTCCATCTTCGTTGCAAACCAGTATCTGCACTTCTTTCCTAAGCATGCCTTCGTAAACGTATCCGCAATTCTCACCCATAAACAGATTATATAGTTGTTTTCTAGGTGTGTGTGTGTGTGTGTGTGTTTGTGTCTGTGTGTGTGTGTGTGCGTCTGTGTCTGTGTGTGTGTGTGTGTGTGTGTGTGTGTGTGTGTGTGTGTGTGTGTGTGTGTGTGTGTGTGTGTGTGTGTGTGTGTGTGTGTGTGTGTGTGGGAGTGGGCGTGTGTGTGTGTGTGTGTTTTCGTAAGTGTGCGTGTGTGTTTGTGTGTGTGTGTGTGTGCCTGTGTGTCTGTGCGCGCGTGTGTGTGTGTGTGTGTGTGTGTGTGCGCGCGCGTGTGTGTGTGTATGTATGTTGTTGTGTGTCTGTGTTGGTGTGTGTGTGTGTGTGTTGTGCGCGGGGGGGGGTGTAGGTGTTCTGTACGTCGTCCGATCTGGTTCATTAATCAATCACGTCGTAAGCAGAGAAGAAAAGACGGCTCGGAGCATTGGCTGAAAGATCCACAGGAATTCTTTCAACTTGTGTTTTCATTCATAATCCACGTCATTCATTAGTTTCGCAGTTTAAGTAAATTCGCTTTAGGAACTTACGTGCTGTATTATTTTAATAAACCCGCTTCTATACGTGCTGTGGCATTATATTACGTGTATAATTTTCTCGTATGTATATCACATTTATTTCGTTTACAAGCCGAACATGTTACATGTAATTTCCCAAGACAAGTAACTGTAGCTGCACCAACACGTGCATTTATACACTGTCACATAGGACATTTAGGGGGGAGCTGAATAATGGGGTTAACTAGTTTTTTACACTAAATGTATACAATTGTGCAACATTTATAAATGCTATAACATGCAACACATGTTGCAGCTCATGTGGAGCGCCCAAATATTCATTTAAAAAATGTCACAGATTCGGTGTCACGCCATCCATCCAATGTCAGGTCGGTGATTGGCTATTGCGAGCCTTTTAATTCCAGGGACGGCAGCACAATTAATTTAATTTACTCGGGGCAGTGCGTCAACGTGGTGGGGGAGTGATTGTTGCATTCGGAGAAGTGCATTCCCACTCAATAGATTAACGATCCCTGGCAAATGAGTGCATATATGATCCCTGCAAAATGAGTGCCTATCCTTCTGTAGCAACTGGTATAACTAACTCAAAAATAAAATATGGGTCTCATATAAGAAGTACCAGAATCGTACAGCTTTACATAGAAATAGTACACACCTAGTGGCTCATGCTCGTTCAGTTTGGAAACTTGCCGTTTTCTAACTAGAAATGAAGTCCACAAGAGCTAAATAAATAAAACACAAAACATGAACATTTCTGGAGTAACTCACAGGTAAGGCAGCATCTCTGGGACCGCCTTTCCGTTCACTTCAGATCCGTTAATTTATTGTGACGTGTACCGAGGGTTAGTGAAAGACATTCGCTGCGTCAGCAGAAAGACAAAACATAATTACAATCGAGCCATTTATAGTGTATAGATACATAATAAGGACATTACGTTTCAAGAATGGAGATTTAAGAGTGTAGAGCGATTGTAATGTGTGTTTGTAGAGCTGCTTTTGTATCTTCTGCGCAAATAGTCGCCTGGGTTGTACGCCATCTTGCTCATGTTCTGCCAGACGCAGGAGTGTATTAGTAGAGGGAATTTGATCGGATCTCTGTTGAAGGACCAAACCCAGGGTGTTGCGGCTTTTCTAATGGGGATTGGAGGTGTAGACGGACTGGGCGTTCATTATGAACATGAGGTAGTAGAGAACTGGAACTTGAAATATATTAAGGAATTGAAGGGCGTGTGAGATATCTTGTACGTTGGTGGGAGCGACTGGGCAAGAAGAGATAGGACGGATCGAGTTAGGTGACGATGTGTTCCGTGGGTCAGGCAGTGATTTGCCGGGCGTATTCCTGTTTGTGGATTTTCGTGAGGAAATATAGACAATGCAAGGCTGGGTAACGATGAGGTTGAAGGCTGCGTTTATTTCTGAATAAATAAATCCTGAATAAATATGTTTTGATATAGATTATCCGTAAAACATGATGGGTGCAGTGGGTTGGTAACAAATTAGCGACAGGGGGCGTTAAAATGAACAGTTAAAATTATATAATTACAGTAAATTATTTACAATAAATATAACCGATCAATAGCTCAGTCCGTTTAAACCAAACTAATCTCCCGATGGCCCAGCACTTCCCCTCCCATTCTCAATCTAAGCTTTCTGTCCTGGGCCTCCTCTGTTGCCAGAGTGAGGCCCAGCGCAAATTGGAGGAACAGCACCTCATATTTCGCTTGGGTAGTTTACACCCCAGCGGTATGAACATTGACTTATCTAATTTTAGATAACCCTTGCTTTCTCCCTCCTTCCGATCCCTCTTCCCATCCCCCAATATCCCCCCCCCCCCCCCCCCCCCCCCCGCTCATTACCATGCGTAGTCTTTTGACCACCTAGTTCAGGTGGTTATTTGAGCTCCCAACAAAGATTAGGAAGTCCTTTCAATGACTTACATACCATAGACGATGGCTGCAGATTATGACGATCTGCATATGTGCACGAGGGGCTCACTCAGGCACTCACTGCCACTCCGCCATTCACCCGTTGCACTCCTGATCTAGTTAGAAATGTAATCCGAGTTGCCGGCTATCCACGTACCTATTTACCGCACACATCTCAGGAATATAGCCGCACTTACTGTAAAAAGTTCACAACCTGATTCCACCCTCCATTACAGATGACAGGTTTGAATACTAGACGCTGTCTGGGAGGATACATCATTCCAGCCGTGCATTAAACGGTTCGGTTAGAAGGTTTATCAATTTCGCGTTTGGCGAGACACATTGAATTGCAATGCTTTGCCTGCTATCCAAACAATTCATATGTACCTCACATAAACACATTCAAGGCAAACTCAAGTGCAATACACGGGAAGATGCAGAGCGTAAAGTATACTGATCTCGGCATTGTAGCGCACCAGTTCAATGGAAAAGTGAAAGGTGAAAAGTGAAAAGACTAGAAGGGTCGAGATGGCCTGTTTCCGTGCTGTAATTGTTATATGGTTATATGGTTATATGTCCAGATTAGTCTATATATTTGAGATTACGGGAGGTCTCTTCAGACGGCTGATAAGGAATTGTCCCTCAGTCCGACGATAAGCTCTTTAAAACCTCCATATCAGATAGCGGACTGGGGGTAGGCGGTGGGGGGGAGAGGAAGGAATGGTCGAGGTAGGACAGGTCATTGATTATGCTGGCTGTTTTTCCGAGACAACGTGAAGCGTACCTGGAGTCAATGGTGGGAAGTCCATTCTGTGTGATGGAATGCTTTACTTAGCAATGTTACAACATTTTGAGATTTAAAAAATCAAGTCTGCAAATTATCCCATCAGATAAAGCATAGAAAGAAGGTTCATTTGACGCCTAAGTCACTTTCATATCATCAGTATTAAACAGGTTATGGCCATTTTCATACTCGGAAATTAGCATCTTGTTCCCTATTGCTTTTCCATTGATTTAACACAAAACGCTGTGATCAAGGACAGTGAAAAGCCCATAACTTTCTTAAAAATTAAGAGAACTGAAATAAATGTTCAGTTATTACAGATTGAAGCAATCTGAACCAAATATTAAACAAGCTTACTTGGATGACCTGACATTAAAGCATATAATTAGATAGTTACCTAAGTGTAGCTAATTACAAAATCCAATTACTAGATCTAAATATCTATCCATTTCTAAAGAAAAGATTAACATTTTTAAATAGCATAAGTGTCTAAATAACATTCACACAAGAATCCACAATATAACGTGATTTTTAAATCTCATTGTCATGGATTTACAAGCCAAATAGAAGGAATTTAGTGTTGAATTCCCGTAAATTAACGGCCAATTTAATCATCTTACGAGTGGGTTTTGAGGAACGTTGCGGCTGTGGTGAATTTAAACCCCATATCGGCAGGAAATATACTGCCGGTTCGTATGGGTCCCAAATCACCGTTTCGCAACAAAAATGTGGATTAAAGTCATCTTAAGAAGCACTTTTATACATAAAATAAACGGCTTTCTTTTACCTGTGCAGTACGTGAAATCCGTGCCAGTTGTCGGCGTCGACGGCTTTAGAAGCTGATTTTCAAATTACCCCAGCGCTGAACTTGTTGGGCGATTTAAAAAAAATCACGGCCGTCGGAATAAATGGTAGAACTTCAGCGCCGCTGAATGTAAGTTTTGTAACATACATACTTTACATCGACAGTAAAGTGCAATTTTGTTTGGTCGTGGACAGTGCTGTTTCTAAATGTGATGCAAACCGACAAGACGTTTTATTTGCTTTGGTGCTACCTCCTGCACCCACACACAAGTAACTGAATCCATCCGCTTCACCACTAACTTCCATCCGGCACCCAAATACACATGGACCATTTCCGACACTTCCCAACCATTTCTTGACGTCACAATCTCCAACGCAGATGATATTCTGACCGACATCCACCATACACCTACTGACCCCCATGGCTATCTAGACTACTCTTCTTCCCAAACTGCTTCCTGTAAGGACTCCATCTCCTACTCCCAATTCCTCCATATACACCGCATCTGTTCCCAGGATGAGGTGTTCCACACCATGGCATCGGAAATGTCCACATTCTCCAGCGAACGGGGGTTCATCTCCCCCACGACAGATGAGGCTCTCACCAGGGTCTCTTCCATACCCCGTGCTCTCTCTCCGCACATCCCATCGTCACAAGGGCAGAGTCCCCCTAGTCCTCACCTTTCACCCAACTGGCCGTCACATACAACAAATAGACCTCCGGCATTTTCGCCACCTCCAACGTAACCCCAGCACTCGCCACATTTTCCCAACCTCCCCCCCCCCCCCTGCTTTCCGGAAAGACCGTTCCCTCCGTACGTCTCTTCACTTCCATTCCGCACCAACCTCTCCCCGGGCACTTTCCCTTGCAACCGCAAGAGGTGTTACACCTTTCGATTTACCTCCTCCCTCGACTCCATTCAAGGACCCAAGCAGTCGGTGCATGTGCGACAGAGGTTCACCTGCATCTCTTCCAACCTCCATCAGAACCTTCACCGGCACCTCCTCTAACTATTGCATCCGTTGCTCTAGATGTCTGCTGATCTACATCATTGACGATCGCTTCGCCGAACATCTCCGCATTAACCAACTTGATCTCCCGGTGACTCAGCACTTCAGCTCTCCCTCCCATTCCGAATCAGACCTCTCTATCCTGGGCGGCCTCCATAGCCAGAGTGAGGACCACCGGAAATTGGAGGAACAGCACCTCATATTCCGCTTGGGCAGTCTGCACCCTAATGGCATAAACATTGAATTCACCAATTTCCGGTAGCCCTTACCGGCTCCTCCCCTTCTCACCTCTCCCTCAGCCATCGGGATCTTCCTCTTCCTTCTTCCTTTCTTCTCCTCACCCCCCCCCCCACATCAGCCTGAAGAAGGGTTTCGACCCGAAATGTTGCCTATTTCCTTTGCTCCTTAGATGCTGCTGCACCCTCTGAGTTTCTCCAGCACCTTTGTCTACTTTCGATTTTCCAGCATCTGCAGTTCCTTCGTAAGCATGGCGTTTTCTGCCTCCGCAGCACCAAACAATTTCCTTCTACTAACACGTCCCACCGCCTACCGCAGCTAGTCTGCACTCTCAAACACTTTTCATTTGAATGTTATCAATTCCCCACTTCCTCCAAATAAAAGGGACCCATCTATACCTGCATCCTTGCAGGGCACGCCGAAAAATCTCTGTTGCAGAGGTACATTGGCACAATCCCAGAACTCTATCTTCCCTATATTAATGACTGCATCGGAGCTGCCTTCAGGAAGCCATGCTGAACACGTGGCCTTCATTAATTAGTCTACCAATTTTAAACATAGATTGAAATTCACCTCGAGCATCTCCGACAATTCTCCTCCGCTTTCTTAGTCGCCGACTCTATCACAGGAGTTCGATTATCGACCGACGTCTATTGCACACCGAATGACTAGCAATACTAAATAAACTACGCTTCTTCCCACCCTGACTCGAGCACAGACACCCAATTCCCCTCATACGCCGCATCGGCTCCCTAGTTGACGTTCTCCCTACCGGGACATCTCTCTATTCCGCATACGTAACTTCGCGCTCTCCCACAGTTCCGCTCTTGCTACCTATCCTGACAGTCGTTAAAAGCACAGAGTTCCCCCAGTCGTTATCCTTCACCCGTCAGCTGTCTCATACAGCACACAATCCTCCAACGATATTACCATATCCAACGGGATACCACGACTAGTCACATCACCGCATATCCACCCTTTCGAGGGACAACATATAGATTGTGTTGCTGCACTTGCGGATGCAGGACAATTGCCTGGGGCGGGGCTGCTTTGGTGAGAAGGGATATGCTAACCACTGAGTTGCGGAGGGAACGGTCTCTGCGGAAAGAGGAAACAATGAAAACATAGAAAATGTTTCCCTCGACTCTGACTGTCCTTTCGGGTGAACCAAAGGTTCAACTGCACCTCCTCCAATATCATCTGCAGTATCCTCTGTTCTAGGTGTGGAATTCTATATATCTGCAAAATCGTTTCGCTGAATACCTTCGCTCAATCCACGATATCCTGGTTGGAAATACTTTAACTCTCCTTCCCATTCCCATACTCATCTCTCGGTCCTGGGCCCTTCACCTCTGTCAGTGAGGCAAAAGATCAATTGCTGGAACATCATATTTCGCTTGAGAATGAAATGCATATTGATTTCTCCACCTTCAAGTAACCCTCGTATTCCCTTTCTCACCGTCCTTCCCCCAACCAAATCACCCGGCCTGTTTCACTATCGTCCTACTTAGTTGCACTATTTTACTCGTTATTTTCGCTCGTTATCTTTGTCACCGCTGCCAACAATAGACGACTATGGGCTCACGGTGCTTGTTTGATTTGTCATGTTGAATACCTTTCATTCATTTGTTCTTTTTGCCTCTTCATAGCTTTCGTTTCCCTCTCCCCGATTCTCAGTCTGATGAATGGGCTCGCACGAAACGTCAACTATTTATTTTCACCAGAGATGCTGCCTGACGCTCTGGCATTTTGTGTATATCTTTGGTGTAAACGAGCATTTCCAGTTCCTTCCTACACAATCCTCCCGCCACGCCCCCACCCCCACCCCCCTCCCGCACAGAGGAGGGGGAGCGAGTGCTTGAGTATGAGGGGAAATGAGCCGCATCTGCGCAGTTAGGTGCTATCGGTTAGCAGTGGAATATTGCGTTGTGGAACGGGTTACGTTGGGGGACCAGGCCTCCCGTGAGACTAGGACCCAGCGGGTCCCATTTAGTCTAGTTAGTAATATTAATAGATAAACATTTGTTTTTTAACAATGTACTCCATTTCAGTTCCTCCTCTTGTCGTTTTCGTCGTCATTTGCATATTCCACCAATCTATGCAAGTCGCAGGACCATAAAACTACAAGTTATAGCTGCAGAATAAACATATTCGGCCAATCAAATCCAATCCGCATTTAATCGTGTTTTCCCTCGCAACCTCATCTATTGCCTTTATCAGGTAACCTTTGACGCACTTACTAAACAATAGGTCATTGCAACTGTGTCTCATATTTCTGACACCAGTGATTTCTCAGTCAACAATCTCGTTCCCTTCCAGTTCTTGGTTCTTGGTTCTTGGTTTCTTGGTCCTCCAAAATATTCCAAATGGAATTTAAATACAGTATTTGGTCTTTTGCTGCATGATTCCTTTTCCCTAGTCCACACGAAGGGAGGGAGATTAAAATGTGACCTAGCACTGCCTTTCATCAGAATAATAATCTAAAACAATCTCTGTCCATATGTATATGTACATTAATCTTCAAATGCAACAAGTTGGAATTTGCTTTCACCCAATCATACACATATTTTTGAGATTAAGAATACATACGTTTTCTGTTGAAAGGGAGTGCTTGGTCACATTTTCTAATTTAATTTGATACCATATAATATACGAATTTATCCATTATCCAATCGTTCTTCAAATGTGGCCTAATATTTAACGTTGTCGTGTCTAACATAAAGCAGCTATTCTCTTCTTCATGTCTGCGTGGTTCTCCTTTCTGTAAATTATTGACTTCAAGCTAAAGTGAATTATCTCATAATTTGTTAACTTTTCCTCAATGACAGGTGATATTCAACAAGATTGGTGAACCTTTTCCTATTACATATCATTTATGTCCCAAAGACGTTCTCCACACTGCCCGGGCAAATTATGATATGCCCACTTGTAATATTGATAAATATCCCGTTTGAGTACTGCATCTCTCTCACCGCATACATTCCCCTACGTGCTGCTCGGTCTTGCATTATCAGTATAGAAACATAGAAACATGGAAATTAGGTGCAGGAGAAGGCCATTCGGCCCTTCGAGCCTGCCCCGCCATTCAACATGATCATGGCTGATCATCCAACTCAGTATCCCTTATCACTCCATACCCCCTGATCCCATTTGCCAAAAGGGCCACATCTAACTCCCTCTTAAATGTAGCCAATGAACTAGCCTCAACTACCTTATGTGGCAGAGAATTCCAGAGATTCACCACTCTCTGTGTGAAAAATGTTTTTTTCTCATCTCGGTCCTAAAAGACTTCCCCCTTGTCCTTAAACTGTGACCCCTTGTTCTGGACTTCCCCAACATCGGGAACAATCTTCCTGCTTCTAGCCCGTCCAACCCCTTAAGAATTCTGTGAGTTTCTATAAGAACCCCCCTCAATCTTCTAAATTCTAGCGAGTACTTGCCGAGTCCATCAATTCTTTCTTCATATGAAAGTCCTGACATCCCAGGAATCAGTCTGGTGAACCTTCTCTGTACTCCCTGCAAAGCAGGAATGTATTTCCTCAGATTAGGAGACCAAAACTGTACGCAATACTCCAGGTGTGGTCTCACCAAGACCCTGTCCAACTGTAATAGAATCTCCCTGCTCCTATACACAAATCCTTTTGCTATGGATGCTAACATACCATTCGCTTTCCTCACTGCCTGCTGCACCTGCATGCCTACTTTCAATGACTGGTGTACCATGACACCCAGGACTCGTTGCATCTCTCCTTTTCCTAATCGGCCACCATTCAGATAATAGTCTACTTTCCGGTTTTCGCCACCAAAGTGGATAACCTCACATTTATCCACATTATACTGCATCTTCCATGCATTTGCCCACTCACTCAACCTATCCAAGTCACATTGCAGCCTCCTAGCATCCTCTTCACAGATAACACTGCCCCCAGCTTCGTGTCATCCGCAAACTTGGATGTGTTGCATTCAATTCCCTCGTCCTATCCTCTAGGGCCTTAAATATAACGTCCGCCAATAAGTTCCTAGTCAGAGAGAGTCATATAGTCATAGAGTGATACAGTATATAAACAAGCCCTTCGGCACAACTTGCCCAAAGCGATCAACATCTACATTAATCCCAGCTACACTAGTACCCCCTGCCCGAGTTTTGTCAAAATCCCTCCAAACCCGTCCTCTCCGTATACCTGTCTAACTGTTTGTTAAATATTGGGATTGTCCCTGGTTAAAGTACCTCCTCTGTCAGCTTGTTCAATTTACCAACACCCTTTGTTAAAAATAGTTACATCCCAGATTCCTATTAATTTCAGCCCTTACTTTAATCATATGATCTCTGGTTCTCTATTCATATACTCTGGGCAAGAGACGCTTTGCACCTAGCCGATATATTCCTCTTAAGAATTAATACAACCAAATACGATCACCCGTCATCGCCTTTCCTCCAACTAATAGTCCCAGCCTACTCAACCTCTCCATGTATCTCAGACCGTCTAGCACTGTCAACATCCGTGTACGATAGGATACGATACGATGAAACATTATTCATCCCCGGAGGGAAATTAGTCTGCAAAACGTCACAACACACAAGGTACACAACAACTTGAAATGAAAAATGAAAACAAAAATAAAAATACAAGCGACTGTCGGCTGGTTGCCGTGTGCACAACACCCTCACCGGAACAAATGAACAAACAAACAAACACAGACGCTGGTCAGAGGATTGTAAGCTAGAGTGCCTCTCCCCCTCCCACACGCCGGGTCCCCATTGTCTTCCACTTCCCCCTCACGCTCATCGACCGCGAGGCCCCACCGCCACCGAGGCCCATGGTGCCGCTGATGCACCCGCTGCCGCCGCCGAGTCTCCCACTGCCGTGGACGAGTCTGCCATCGCCGCCACCCGTTGAGGCTACTTCGGCACAGACAGACCTCGTTGTCCGGCTTCACTGCTGTCCTCTGGAAAGCGTGTGGGGACGAGTCAGACCCACCGGGGCGCTTTCCGGTCGTCGGCCGTCGTTCTGGTCGTCAACGCTGGGGTTGTTCGACGAGTGGATCCGGCCCGTCATCCTCCCCGAAATACTGCCGCCGCGCGCACAGCTCCACTTGGACAAATCTTCTCCATATCGGTTCCAGCTTGACAACAGCTTTCCTATAACAGTCGTGCCTACAAATGAACAAAATACTGTACATTCAGCCTCACCAATTAGGCTGTGGGCCGAGCATCGAAAATGTGTCTAGAAATCAATTTTCGTGACCCACGTCTCGGAACTACATGAAATGTTGCCCAGATTTAGATGAAATATAATTGAGAAGGAAGTCATAACACGTCAATGCCATAGTGCCATAGAAGTGCCATAGAAGTGCCAGGCTGCGAGAAGGCTAAGGCAGGAAATTGCGTAACCCAAACTCGCCCTCCTCCCAGAGCAGCCCAAATTTGGAGCTGGAGCCTCTTTGGGGCCGGCTGCGGGCTCCGTACTGTGCCCCGCAGCGCGTCCATCTCGGCCACCATGCCCTTCTGGTGTTGGCGATGGAGGGGAGCAGCACTGCCTTGCAGGTCGCTCCGGCCGTCTTCAGCACCCAGATAGCGCTAGCTCCATCAGACCGCGCGCTGGCTTGCTGCAACACCGGCTGGCTATCTGACAACCACACCGACTCCTCGCAGCATCACCGGAGGCCCGGCCCAACCCTCACCTTGGGGGGGGGGGGGGGGGGGGGCGGAGAGAAGGAGCGAGAAGGGGAGGGGTGCAGAATGCTGGTAGACATTGTGGAGACACTTTTAAGAATGATAATAAAGTTTAACGGGCATTTTACCTACCGGTCAGTCTTCCTTGGTCCTGAAAACTCCAATGAGCCAATCAAAGTACGCAGTCAGCGAAGATTGGCTACAGCTGCCCTCGACTGCCTGTAACCAAATAGTGACGGCACTCCACTGCACTATGAGTTAAAAAGAACCATGCCGACCACATTTGACTCGCGTAAAATGTTTCAACATGCTGAACAGAAAAAAAGCAGCCTGCCAAAGGACTGGGAGAATTTCGCAGTCCAGCAGAGGAGGATAACGGGCTTAATTAGGAAAGGGAAAATAGATTATCAAAGGGCTTAATTACGAAAGGGAAAATAGATTATGAAAGAAAACTGGCAGGGAACATAAAAACTGACTGCAAATTTTTTTATATATATGTGTATAGAATAAATATGTTAGTTAAAACAAATGTAGGTCCCTTGCAGTCATAAACAGGTGATTTGATCATGGGGAACAAGGAAATGGCAGAACAATTGAATAACTACTTTGGTTCTGTCTTCACTAAGGAATACATAAATAATCTGCTGGATATAACAGGCGACCGGGAGTCAAATGAGATGGAGGAACTGAGTGATATCCAGGTTAGCCGGGAAATGGTGTTAGGTAGATTGAATGGATTAAGGCCCATACATCCCAAGGGCCAGATAGGCTGCATCCCAGAGTACTTAATGAAGTAGCCCCGGAAACAGTGGATGCATTAGTGATAATTTTTTTAAACTCTTTAGATTCTGGAGTAGTTCCTGAGGATTGGAGTGTATCTAATGTAACCACACTTTTTAAAAAGGGATGGAGAGAAAGATGGGATAGCAGCGCATTTGGAAAGTGGTGAAATCATTGGACGAAGTCAGCATAGATTTACGAAAGATAAATCATGTCTGACGAAACTAATATAATTTTTCGAGGATGTAACTAGTAGAGTGGATAAGGGAGAATAAGTGGATGTGTTATACCTGGACTGTAACTGGTAGAGTGGATAAGGGAGAACCAGTGAATGTGTTATATCTGGACTTTCAGAAGGCTTTCGACCAGGTCCCACATAAGAGATTAGTATACATACTTAAAGCACACGGTATTGAGCGTTCAGTATTGATGTGGATAGAGAACTGGCTGGCAGACTGGAAGCAAAGTGTAGGATAACCGGGTCCTTTTCAGAATGTCAGGCGGTGATTGTTGGGGTACCTCAAGGCTCAGTGCTGGGACCCCAGCTATTTACAATATATATTAATGATTTGGACGAGGGAATTGAATGCAACATCTCCAAGTTTGCGGCTGACACGAAGCTGGGGGGCAGTATTAGCTGTGATGAGGATGCTAGGACGCTCCAATGTGACTTGGATAGGTTGGGCGAGTGGGTAAATGCATGTTAGAGGCAGTATTATGTGGATAAATGTGAGGTTATCCACTTTGGTGGCAAAACAGGAAAGTAGACTATTATCTGAATGGTGAACGATTAGGAAAAGGGGAGATGCAACGAGACCTGGGTGTAATGGTACACCAGTCATTAAAAGTAGGCATGCAGGTGCAGAAGGCAGTGAAGAAAGCGAGTGGTATGTTAGCATTCATAGCAAAAGGATTTGAGGATAGGAGCAGGGAGGTTCTACTGCAGTTATAAAAGGACTTGGTGAGACCACACCTGGATTATTGCGTACAGTTTTGGTCTCCTAATCTGAGGAAACACATTGGTGCCGTAGAGGGAGTACAGAGAAGGTTCACCAAACTGATTCCTGGGATGGCAGGACTTTCATATGAAGAAAGACAGGATAGACTTGGCTTGTACTCGCTGGAATTTAGAAGTTTGAGAACTTACAAAATTCTCAAGGTGTTGGACAGGCTAGATGCAGGAAGATTGGTCCCAATGTTGGGGAAGTCCAGAACAAGCAGTCACAGTTTAAGGATAAGGGGGAATTTTTTTAGGACCGAGATGAGAAAAACATTTTTCACACTGAGAGTGGTGAATCTCTGGAATTCTCTGTCACAGAAGGTAGTTGAGACCAGTTCATTGACTATATTTAAGAGGGAGTTAGATGTGGCCCTTGTGGCTAAAGGGATCAGGGGGTATGGAGAGAAGGCAGATTCAGGATACTGAGTTGGATGATCAGTCATGATCATATTGAATGGCGGTACTGGTTCGAAGGACCGAATGGCCTACTCCTGCACCTATTTTCTATGTTTCTATGTTTCTAACAATTTTCCGCGACATAGCTGAGGCCACGAGTATTCGGGCACTTCCCTCGAGCATGAAGGAGAGTTCCAGTGACCTCATAGGAGGTCATAGGACCTCGTGTCGACCATGCTGCGAGTTTGAGTCGAGGGCAAACTCTTCTAAACTCGCAGATTAGGTCGCTGCAGTGGGACAGCCCCTTAAGACTCCTATCTATCCGTTACAGCTCTTCTTTAAACACCATAATCCTATCCAAACTCATCTCCAAGTTCCTGGACCCAGGAATCGGCTCCATCCTCTGCCAGTCGTTCTGCAACTTTCTGACTCTTTCAATTAGTGAAGATTGGCGACAGCATCATTTCCGCAATAATCATCAACACTGGTGCCCCACAAGGATGCGTTCACCGTCCTCTAATATACTCTGTACACACATGACTGCAAGGGCACATTTGGTTCTAATTCTTTCCAGAAGTCTGCAAACGACAGCATTGTGGTGAGATAAATCACGACCAATAACGGGATGGAGCACCGGAAGGATATGTCATAAGGTCGTAAGTGATAGGAGTAGAGTTAGGACCTTCGCCCCTTCAAGACATCTGCCATTCAATCATGGTTGTTACATCTCTCCCTTGTAATCCCAATCTCCCGCCTTCTCCCCAAAACTTCTGCCATGTGTACAAAGCAAGAATCGATCCATCTCTACCTTAATAATATCCACTGCCTCTGGCTCCAGACCCTTCAGTGGGAAATAATTCCACAATTATTCTTTGGAGCGCATAAGGTTAAGGGGGCACTTGATAGAGGTATTTCAAATTATGAGAGGGATATACAGAGTTGACATGGATAAGCCTTTTCCATTGAGAGTAGGGAAGATTCAAATAAAAGGACATGATTTGAGAATTACGGGACATAAGTTTAGGAGTAACATGAGTGGGAACGTTTTTACTCAGAGAGTGGTAGCTGTGTGGAATGAGCTTCCAGTGGAAGTGGTGGAGGTAGTTCGATTTTATCATTTAAAATTAAATTGGATAGGTATATGGACGGGAAAGGAATGGAGGGTTATGGTCTGAGTGCAGGTAAATGGGATGGACGGCACGGACTAGAAGGGCCGAGATGGCCTGCAATGCTGCAATTGTTATATGGTTATATATGGTTATATTGTTAATTTCACCACACTCTGACAACATATAGCTCTCGTCATCTCCACCCAAAAAGATTGTCATTTTATTCTGAGGCTATGACCTCTTGTCCGGACTCCCGCACTAGCGGAAACATCCTCTCCATAAACATTCTATCCAGGCATTTCGCTATTCCACATGTTTCAATGAGGTCCCCCTTCATTCTTCTAAACTCCAGCGAGTACATGCCCAGTGCCATCACAGCCGTGGAAGTCAAACCCTTCAATGAGACTCGTGGACTACTTGATTAACGAAACTCAGCAATTAGTATATTTTACTGGCACAAGGGGAGAAGTGTCACAGTCAAGGGCTGTGATCCCAACTCTAAAATTCAGTTCGTACAGCAGAGCATTTCCACCAAAAAGATAATTACTAAGGAAGTACAAGGGTGAGGTAGATTGATATGTAAATTACAGAATCTATATTATAACACAAAGGTTGATACTTCTTGGCTGCATAATGAACCCGGTAAGGAGGGCAAACAATATTAATATGTTAATAATTCTGACACGGGCTCAGCACTGAACACTGAGACATATCACTGGTCTCATTCCTCCAGTCCACGAAGCAAACTTCCACCATCATCCTCTGCTTTCTTCCATGAAGCCAAAGTTCAATCCATTGAGCTATCTCTCCTTGTAAATATATATAAAGGTACGAACTAAAATGTACCACGGCAAACTTTAGACAGGTACATGGACTGCCCATTTTTAGGAATATGGCGATGGGACATGTTGGCCGGTGTGGATAGGCTGGGCCGAAGACGCTGCGAGACTCTATGACTCTATGATTGGATGCTGTGTGCACAAATAATGCACGGATATATTCCTCGTTTGTCCATGGATCTCTGTCATGTGTTCGTAGAACAGATTCATTTTAAGACAAATCCACTTAATACCACGTTCTAACATTATTATTTCGGCTGTTTGATCACACATGGATAGGTCAACTGCTAATGTCCAATCTTCGATAGTGGATCAGCACAAGGCAAATGTTGAAAATGTTGCCACGGTTGAAAATATATTTGGGCAGTGTCCGGCGGAACTGGTAACTGGTTGTTATGTGAGATGTCCTGGGAATGGGTGATTCAAATAATTTACCTCAGTGTGACGTCAGTGTGGTCAGTGATGCGTCTGGATAAGCAGTGACACCATCTCATTAAATCTGACTGCTATGTTTTACATTTGATTCGATGTAAAATAAAGAATCCTTTTTTATTTCAAATGTTCGACTATAAAGGGTTAACTGAAGTTCAACATGCACAATTAATCTCGTCTGACATGAGCACTAACTCCATTTTGCAGCTCTATCCACGCTGGCAAACACGGCAGGTGAAGATACATGCATTTGTTATTTTCATCTCAATTAACAATGGTTCGAAATACTAATTACTGTTAATAGTCAAACTACAACATTTTAAACATATTCCTAATGCATTACATTATGTGACCAATGCAATACACATCCAACAGTCCTGCTTTTACTGAGACAATGCATTACAGTTTTATTGTGAAGGATTTCACTGCTCCAGCTTGTGGCCTGTGGACCCTGGTGCATCCTCGACATCCACTGCTGCTTTAGCTGGCTCCCCCCGGATTCACTGTTACGTTTAAACACCGCTGGCCACTCCGGACCTCCGATGCGGCTGCTGGCTCAGCCGTTGCTGTTAGAAACATAGACACATAGAAATTAGGTGCAGGAGTAGGCCATTCGGCCCTTCGAGCCTACACCGCCATTCAATATGATCATGGCTGATCATCCAACTCAGTATCCATACCCTCTGATCCCCTTAGCCACAAGGGCCACATCTAACTCCCTCTTAAATATAGCCAATGAACTGGCCTCAAGTGCCCTGTGTGGCAGAGAGTTCCAGAGATTCACCACTCTCTGTGTGAAAAAAGTTCTTCTCATCTCGGTTTTAAAGGATTACCCCCTTATCTTTAAGCTGTGACCCCTTGCCCTGGACTTCCCAAACATCGGGAACAATCTTCCTGCATCTAGCCTGTCCAACCCCTTAAGAATTTTGTAAGTTTCTATAAGATCCCCTCTCAATCTCCTAAATTCTAGAGAGTATAAACCAAGTCTATCCAGTCTTTCTTCATATGACAGTCCTGACATCCTAGAAATCAGTCTGGTGAACCTTCTCTGCACTCCCTCTATGGCAATAATGTCATTCCTCAGATTTGGAGACCAAAACTGTACGCAATACTCCAGGTGTGGTCTCACCAAGACCCTGTACAACTGCAGTAGAACCTCCCTGCTCCTATACTCAAATCCTTTTGCTATGAAAGCCAACATACCATTCGCTTTCTTTACTGCCTGCTGCACCTGCATGCCTACCTTCAATGACTGGTGTACCATGACACCCAGGTCTCGCTGCATCGCCCCCTTTCCCAATCGGCCACCAGTTAGATAATAGTCTGCTTTCCCGTTTTTGCCACCAAAATGGATAACCTCACATTTATCCACATTATACTGCATCTACCAAACATTTGTCCACTCACCCAGCCTATCCAAGTCACCTTGCAGTCTCCTATCATCCTCCTCACAGCTAACACTGCCCCCCAGCTTAGTGTCATCCGCAAACTTGGAGATATTGCCTTCAATTCCCTCATCCAGATCATTAATATATATTGTAAATAGCTGGGGTCCCAGCACTGAGCCTTGCGGTACCCCACTAGTCACTGCCTGCCATTGTGAAAAGGACCCGTTTACTCCTACTCTTTGCTTCCTGTTTGTCAGCCAGTTCTCTATCCACATCAATACTGAACCCCCAATGCCGTGTGCTTTAAATTTGTATACTAATCTCTTATGTGGGACCTTGTCGAAAGCCTTCTGGAAGTCCAGATACACCACATCCACTGGTTCTCCACTATCCACGCTACTAGTTACATCCTCGAAGAATTTCGTAAATCGATGCTGACGTTGTCCAATGATTTCAGCACTTTCCAAATGTGCTGCTATCCCATATTTAATAACTGACTCTAGCTGTTTCCCCACTACCGATGTTAGACTAACTGGTCTGTTATTCCCTGTTTCTCTCTTCCTCCCTTCTTAAAACGTGGGGTTACGTTTGCTACCCGCAAATCCTCTGGAACTACTCCAGAATCTAAAGAGTTCTGAAAGATTATCACTAATGCATCCACTATTTCTGGAGCTACTTCCTTAAGTACTCTGGGATGCAGCCTATCTGGCCCTGGGGATTTATCGGCCTTTAATCCATTCAATTTACCCAACACCACTTCCCGACAAACCTGGATTTCACTCAATTCCTCCAACTCCTTTGACCCGCGGTCCCCTGCTAGTTCCGGCAGATTATTTATGTCTTCCTTTGTGAAGACGGAACCAAAGTAGTTACTCAATTGGTCCGCCATATCCTTGTTCCCCGTGATCAACTCACCTGTTTCTGACTGCAAGGGACCTACATTTGTTTTAACTAATCTCTTTCTTTTCACATATCTATAAAAACTTTTGCAGTCAGTTTTTATGTTCCTTGCCAGTTTTCTTTCATAATCCATTTTCCTTTCCTAATTAAGCCCTTTGTCCTCCTCTGCTGGTCTCTGAATTTCTCCCAGTCCTCCAGTATGCTGCTTTTTCTGGCTAATTTGTACGCATCATCCTTCGCGTTGATACTATCCCTGATTTCCCTTGTTATCCACGGATGCTCTACCTTCCCTGATTTATTCGTTTGTCAAACTGGGATGAATAATTTTTGTACTTCATCCATGCAGTCTTTAAATGTCTTCCATTGCATATCCACCGTCAACCCTTTTAGAATTAATTGCCAATCAATCTTGGCCAATTCACGTCTCATACCCTCAAAGTTACCTTTCTTTAAGTTCAAAACCATTATTTCTGAATTAACAATGTCACTCTCCATCCTAACGAAGAACGCAACCATATTATGGTCACTCTTGCCCAAGGGGCCACGCACAACAAGACTGTAACTAACCCTTCCTCATTACTCAATACCTAGTCCCAAATAGCCTGCTCTCTCGTTGGTTCCTTTCAAATGTTGATTTAGATAACTATCCCGCATACATTCCAAGAAATCCTCTTCCTCAGCACCCCTGCCAATTTGATTGACCCAATCTATATGTAGATTGAAGTCACCCATTATAACTGCTTTGCCTGTGTCGCACGCATTTCTAATGTCCTGTTTGATACCATCTCCAACTTCACTACTACTGTTAGGTGGCCTGTACACAACACCCACCAGCGTTTTCTGCCCCTTAGTTTTTCGCAGCTCTACCCATACCGGTTCCACATCCTCCAAACTAATGTCCTTCCTTTCCATTGCGTTAATCTCCTCTCTAATCAGCAACGCTACCACGCCTCCTTTTCCTTTCTCGCTATGCCTCCTGAATATTGAATATCCCTGGATGTCCAGCTCCTAGCCTTGGTCACCCTGGAGCCATGTCTCCGTGATCCCAACTATATCATAATCATTAATGGCTATCTGCACGTTCAACTCATCCACCTTATTACGAATACTCCTTGCATTGAGACACAAAGCCTTCAGGCTTGTTTTTACAACTCTCTTACCCCTTATACAATTATGTTGAAAAGTGGCCCTTTTTTATTTTTGCCCTGGATTTGTCTGCCTGCCACTTTTACTTTTCACCTTGCTACCTATTGCTTGTACCCTCATTTACCCCCCCCCCCCCTCCTGCCTCTCTGCTCTTGTACCCATCCCCCTGCCACATTAGTTTTAAATCCTCCCCGACAGCACTAGCAAACACTCCCCCAAGGACATTGGTTCCATTCCGGCCCAGGTGCAGACCGTCCTGTTTGTACTGGTCCCACCTCCCCCAGAACTGGTTCCAATGCCCTAAAAATTTGAATCCCTCCCCCCTTGCACCATTTTTCAAGCTACGTATTAATCTGCAATATCCTCCTTTTACTACTCTGACTGGCCCGTGCTACTGGTAGTAATCCAGAGATTATTACCTTTGAGGTCCTACTTTTAAGTTTATCTCCTAGCTCCCTAAATTCCTCCTGTAGGACCTCATCCCTTTTTTTACCTATATCGTTGGTGCCAATATGCACCACGACAACTGGCTGTTCACCCTCCCCTTCCAGAATGTTCTGCACCAGGGAGGCAACATACCATCCTGGAGTCTCGTTTGCGTCCGCAGAAACGCCTATCTATTCCCCTGACAATTGAATCCTCTATTACTATTGCCCTTCCACTATCCCCCCCCCCTAATGTGCCGCAGAGCCACCCATGGTGCCATGAACTTGGCTGCTGCTGCATTCCCATGATGAGCAATCTCCCTCAACAGTGTCCAAAATGGTATACCTGTTTAGGAGGGAGATGACCGCAGGAGAGTCCTGCACTACCTGCCTATTGCTTTGCTGGCTATTGACCACCCGTTCCCTTTCTGTCCTCTTACCTTTTACCTGTGGTGTGACCAACTCGCTGTACGTGCTGTCGACGACTTTCTCAGCATCGTGGATGCTCCAGTATGAATCCAGCCGCAGTTCCAATCGTTCAATGCGGTCTGCCAGAAGCTACAGCTGTACACACTTCCTGCAAACGTAGTCACGAGGGACACTGACCATATCCCTGATCTCCCACATGTTGCAGGCTGAGCAAACCACGGGGCCAATCTCCACTGACATATCTTACTCCCAATTTAACTATATTCAATATTAAAAAACACAACACTTTATCCTTTAAACTTTACTAATAAATACTGTACCCTTAACTCCCAGAATCCTTAACTCCCAGAATCCTTAACTCCCAGAATCCTTAACTCCCAGAATCCTTAACTCCCAGAATCCTTAACTCCCAGAATCCTTAACCTGAAGGCAGAAATGTAAAAATGTAAACCAATCAGAGGCTTCCCCCATACTCCTTCTCTGGAACGTTGGAGATTTTGGTGTCAGGTACTCCTCCCCTCGCACCAACGGTTCCCTGGGCCTCTGTGAAAACAAGCCCCGAGGTGCATTTTATACTTACAGCGCAGGTACTCCTCCCCTCGCACCAACGGCTCCCTGGACCTCTGTGAAAACAAGCCCCGCGGTGTATTTTATACTTATAGCGCAGGTACTCCTCCCCTCGCACCAACGGCTCCCTGGGCCTCTGTGAAAACAAGCCCCGCGGTGTATTTTATAGTTGCAGCGCAGGTACTCCTTCCCTCACACCAACGGCTTCCTGGGCCTCTGTGAAAACAAGCCCCGCGGTGTATTTTATACTTATAGCGCAGGTATTCCTCCCCTGACACCAACGGCTACCTGGGCCTCTGTGAAAACAAGCCCCGCGGTGTATTTTATACTTACAGCGCAGGTACTCCTCCCCTCTCGCCAACGGCTCCCTGGGCCTCTGTGAAAACAAGCCCCGCTGTGTATTTTATACTTACAGCGCAGGTACTCCTCCCCTCTCACAAACGGCTCCCCGGGCCTCTGTGAAAACAAGCCCCGCGGTGTATTTTATACTTACAGCTCAGGTACTCCTCCCCTCTCACCAACTGCTCCCCGGGCCTCTGTTGCCTCCGCTGGCTCTCGCTGACTCCACGGGCTGGCCTCCCAGGCTGGCTTTTGCTGACTTCCCGGGCTAGCTGTTCCTGCTTATTTCTTCTGCTGGTCCCCGCTGCTCCAAACGTCGGGACTGTGTCTCACTCGTGGTCGGCTTTCTCCACTCTCGGCCGTCTCCCGCGACCGGGCTTTCTCCGCTTTCTTCCACGACTGGGTTGACTGTTCCCGGTTGGGCTGAAGACTCAGCCTCTGTCGATTGCTCTCTGGACCTGTCCGTGGCATACACGGTACAAGGCATTCACCCAACGTTGGTGGATGCTACTGGGGCTGGCCGTGAGCTACATGGTCCTCTTTTGTCGGTGGCTTGTCCAGACCTGTCCGTGGCCTTCACGGTACCAGGCCTCCAACCGTCGTCTGTGGCTTCTGCTTGGGCTTGGCTGTGGGCTGCACAGCCCTGGATACATTCCAGTTAAGCTGACACCGTGCTTGGTGACCCTTACAGTCCCTGCTTGTTTTCCTAGCTCTTCCCTAAGCTATTGCTTCCCGTTCCTACTTTTTTTCTTTTTGGCGCCAATTCATAACCATTTGGCTTGGTGCTGTTCCACTTTGTTTCCAAATACTACTTCTATTTTTAAACTTGTTTTCGATTCTTCTAGCTGGCCTTGTTCTTATCTTCGTTATTTTATCCTCGCCGCCAATTGTTGTGTATTTGGATGTTTAGAACAGGCTTCAATACGCCTCGGACACGGGAGTAATCTTACACGCTTCTTTACTGCAGGACGCCACCTTCAGTCTCCCCGTGCGCATGCGTACTTGCACATGATATCACAAGACACTAATTACATATGATAATTATCACATACCTAACGATGAGCATGGCTGATCATCCAAAAAAAAACCCCGTTCATGATTTCTCCCCATAATCCCTTTATTCCATTAGTCATAACAGATCTATTTAAATTTCTCTTGAAAACATTCAGTGAATTGGCCTCCACCACCTTCTGTGGCAGAGAATTCCACACTCACAACTCTTTGGGTGAAAAATATTTTCCTCACCTCAGTCCGAAATGGCCTACCCCTTATTGTTGAATTGTGACCCATGGTTCTGGACTCCCTTAGTCCAGTCCCTTAAAATTGTATATGTTTCTACGATCCCTTCTCTTCCTCCTAAATTCCAGTGAATTTCTCTGAGCTCTCACACACTCAGTCTGTGTTTCTGTGCCTATTTATCAATTAATTCAAGGGAGCGATTCTCCGTTCCTGCTTTGTTTGTCTGGTACACATGCAAACTGAAAGACACACTTCAATAATCATCGCCATATTGAAATGACCAACGTATATGACAGACAGATATATCATATTGTTGTCTAATCTGCAGCTTTGAAACAAATCCACACCTATTGATGTTTAATTCCATGGATTTCCAAGCTAGAGTTTAGTTTGAGGACAGTGAAGCACCTGTTGGACACTTGCGATGGAGATCAACGATGCACCTCTATTGTTAGTGACACCACCACCCATACAGTATCGCCACTGATGTGCAGTCAGTGATGTGTCTGCTATGTGGCTACAACTGGGGAGGCCAATGACAGAGCACATTAGAGATGACAGAACCAGTTATTCCAGTGGTGTGTCAAATGGGTGGGAAACAGGCCTTTCGGCTCGATCTCATTCACTTGTATTTGTCCCATTTCCCTCCATTCATATCCAAGAAACAGCTCTCCAAATGCTGTTTATTTGCTGTGATGGTATCTGCCCCCACCATCTCTTATGTAAAGATTGCTTCACGTTTGGTGTGGAATACCCGCCCATCCTTGGTGAACAGGGGGATGAGTTGTGATCTTTTAATGGCGATTGAAATAATAAGAGATATGGATCGGGTCAACGAATAGAGTAGGTGAATCAAGATCCTGGCGACAGGTTTAAGATGAGGGGGGAGATTGAATAAGAATCTGAGGGTTCATTTTTCACACAAAGGGAGTGTAAAAACAGTGATGGGTCTGGATAAGCAGTGACATGATCTAATAGAATCTAACTGGTATGTTTTACATTTGATATGTAAAATAAAGAACCATTTTTTGTTCAAATGTGTGACTATAAAGGGTTAACTGAAGTACAGTATCCATAATTAATCTCATCTGTAATGAGAACTACCTCCATATTGCTGCTCTATCCACGCTGGTACACACGACAAGTGAAGTTGCATTAATTTGTTATTTGCATCTTAATCAACAGTGGTTAAACATACTACTTGCCTCTCTCCGGCATATAATTGAAAGCAAAACACATAATGCGGAAAATTAAAGTGCAGCTTCAGATCTGAGAAAGGGGGAGATAGGTAACTGTGCCCTTCGTCCAGTGGGGGTTATTTGTAATAAGTCCCTGCTCATTTAATTGTTTATTTCAGTTTGTGCCGGTAGTAGCTTTAAACTGCACGATAGTAGGTATGCCCTTTGATTTAATTGATAAATAAGCACATAATAAAGTCTGCGTGTGTTGCAGCTTTCTGTGTACCGCTGTGTAGACAGTCTAGGCGGATGAGTTCTTAATTTACACTCAGACCGAACTTGCTGTCTGGTCTGTGGATTTGAATTCACATCTACCTGTCGACTGGTCTGAAGTTGTCCACTACAAAATAAAACAAAAAGATTGAACAGAGCCACAGCTAGTGTTCACCGGCTGGAAGTAAAACAACGTTTCTACTTCTCAAATTCCTGTGTGAAAACGACTGAAGGATTAATTTGTTAATATTTTCTTAAATAAAATGTATTCATTAATACATTAATACGCCTGCACCTATTGTCTATTTCCATTGTTTAATGCTGTACACACCGACAACCTTCCTCACTACCGGCGATCTATTAGTCATCCGCAACGCCCGCGTTAGAGTCTTCCACCAGAGTCCGAAGAAGGGTCTTGACGAGAAACGTCACCCATGCTTTCTCTCCAGAGGTGCTGCCCCGCTGAGATATACCAGCAGTTTATGTATACCTTCTATTTCAACAGGCATCTGCAGTTCTTTTCTACCCCAACCACAACTCTCTAGTACCAGTTCTGAATCAAAACGATCAATTAAGCATGCCATTCTGTCTCTTGAATCAACCCACCATTCAAGGCCTGATCCAATGCTAAATTCCATTAAAACATTATCACTGACCTGTCCATATTTGTCAACCTTGTCAATTGATTGTTGAAGTGTACGTTCCTTACGACACTTAAGAAATTGAATCTAGACTTCCGGTGGCGCTATGGAGTAGGAGAGACTCGCGTCAACTAGCTCCGGGAAAAAAACGCTAAAAACGGGGGAAAAAGACAGGTCCTACCTGCTGAAAACCAAAGATCTTAGAGCGGAGCAAGATGGGCTACTCCTGCGAAATACAATGTGCTGACGTGTATTCCGCTATGGAGGGGATCCTGGGCATTTTTCCCCGCCCATTTTAGTAACCGGAGCCTACCTGACCCGTCCCGACTCGCAGTGTAATCAATGTTGCGGGGCACCAGTTTGTGTGTATGATTATAGGGTTAGATTAATAATTCTGTCAGTTCATACTTCTTGTCAAGAATAAAATTTGACTCTGGAAATTTTTATTTTTTTAAATATTTTATTTTATTAGAAGTAATACAGTCATATGGCACCAAAGTGCCTAATATATATTTTCATAATACATTTTATGTACAACTTTTTTTTTTTTTTACATTGAAAAAAGATTAGAATAAGAAAAAGAAGTTAGATAGTAAAGGATAGAAAGATGTGAAATATATAGTGTGTGAAAAAAGAAAACGAGTAAATGAAGAAAGTTGAGAGAGAAAATAGAGAAAAGAAAATAAAATAAAAAAGAAAAGGAGATCATTATTATTAATCTTGACCAACCCTCATCCAGTCCTGAAACAGTTATTGTTTTACAATTGTGTTGCACCATATGATTCCAAAAAAACGACGAATGGAGACCAACTCGTTATGAATTGGTCTGATTTATCCATTAGGAGGAATCGCATTTCCTCAAGATGAGCGGTGTCCAACATACTTGCAATCCACATTTCAAGCGTTGGTATTGATGTACCCTTCCAAAATTTAAGAATTATTTTTTTTGCTATTATTAAACCATAGTTAAGGAATAGATTTTGAGATGTGTTCAATTTATTCCCATCTTCCATTACGCCAAATATAATCATTTCAGTATTAGGTTCCATTCTTGTCTTGAACAATTTTGTAAATATTTCAAAAATATCATTCCAAAATCTATAAAGTTTTATGCAGGAAACTAAGGAGTGTGTTATAGTTGCCTTTTGGGCTAGACATTTATCACAAGTGGCGGACATATTTGGATAAAATTTGTTCAATCTTGTTTTGGAATAATATAATCTATGTACAATTTTAAATTGAATTAGATTATGTCTTACATTAATTGAACATTTGTGAATATATATCAGGTATTTTTCCCATTTAACCTTCGTAATTTTTATCATTAGTTCCCGTTCCCACTCTTCTCTAAGTACCTCTGTCGATCGTAGGTCTATATTTAGAATACTATTATATAAATATGATATTGTGGCGGCTCCCAAGGGTCGTGCCACCTTAGTGTCGAACCCCTCGGCACAGGAGTGGTTCAGTCCGGAGGCGGCCCTTAGCCGGAGGCTTTAAAGGCTGGGGTTTGGGTGCCATCTCTCTCTCGTTTGGTCTTCCCTACAACCGGGAGGATCAGAATAAAAAGTGTCTCTCTCTAAACACGACTCCGTGCTTTATTCCAAGACACACGCCACATTGGTGACCCCGACGCTCCATTGGCGTCATGATGGAGAACAGAGAAAGCCCTACCTCCTCACAGGCCGGCCTGGCCCTGTCTCTGGACGCGGTCTCCGTTAAACTGCCCAAGTTCTGGACCACCCGGCCGCTCATCTGGTTCCAGCAGGCGGAGGCCCAGTTCAACCTGCGGGGCATCACGGTCGATGCCACCCGTTTCTACTACCTGGTGGGAGCCCTCGACCAGGATGCGGCTGAAGAGGTCACGGACTTCCTCGCAGACCCCCCGGACAATGATAAATACCTCGGCCTGAAAGAGCTCCTGCTCCAGATTTACGGACTGAGTAGGATGGAGCGGGCAGGAAGGCTCGTGCAT
This sequence comes from Amblyraja radiata, assembly GCF_010909765.2. NCBI lineage: Eukaryota > Metazoa > Chordata > Chondrichthyes > Rajiformes > Rajidae > Amblyraja > Amblyraja radiata. The sequence goes on from NW_022630174.1 coordinate 168,552, forward strand.
ATGGGTGGCCTAGGCGAACGGCGGCCATCATCCCTCCTAAAGGAGATGGTGGCTCTACTAGACGGGCACACGCCGTGCCTGATGTTTGAATATACATACCTGCATCTGCTGCCGGCCTACATTCGTCTGCAGCTCACCGACGTCTCGTTTGCCGACCTTCGGGCCGTCGGAAGGCGCGCCGACGCCCTGTGGATGGCGCGCCCTGATGACGTCAGCGCGCTGGGCGTCAGCAGAGACGGGGTCGCGCTGAGGTCGACGCGCCCTGATGACGTCAACGCGCTCGCCGTCAGCAGGTACGCCGATGATGTCACCCCAGCAGCTCCCGAATTCCCCCGGTGGGGCGGGGGAGAGGTGGAAGGAGTGACAGCTCCAGCCCGACGGCCCGTACGATCGCCCCCAGCGGCAGTGAGGGGTACTGCACCTGCAGCCCAGCGCCAGCAAGCTGCAGGCACCACCAGCAGGAGCAGGCAAGCTCCAAGTGACTCCAACAGGAGACGTTGGTGCTACTACCATCAACGCTGGGGTGCTGCAGCACAACAATGCCGCCAGCCATGCACATTCCCGGGAAACGCCTGGGCCGGCTGCCAATAGTCCCCGCGGCGGCCGGCCAAATTCATCGCCTTTTTGCCTGGGATCGGCGCTCCGGGACCCGCTTCCTCGTGGATACAGGAGCGGAGCTCAGCGTCCTGCCCCCTTCGCTGGCCGACATTCGTTCCGGTAAGCGGGGGCCCGTCCTCACCGCGGCGAACGGCAGCCCCATCCGCACATATGGACTGCGGATGGTTCCCATCGTGCTCGGCTCCTGCCATTTCTCATGGAGCTTCACCATTGCCGACGTCTCCCAACCATTGCTCGGGGCCGATTTCCTCCGGGCGCATTCCCTCATGGTGGACGTCGGACGTCAGCGTTTGATCAACGCCACTACGATGGAGCCGATCACGTTGCGTGTGGATCAACCGGTGGGACGGCCACTGGCGTCCGTGGACTCCCGATTTGCACGTATCTTGGCTGCGTTCCCGGACATTCTCACTCCGCAGTTTCAATCAGCAACCCCCAGCCACGGAGTGTTGCATTATATCCCGACTACCGGCCCACCACTCCATGCACGAGCACGGCGACTGCCACCAGATAAACTGCGTCTGGCACGGCGGGAATTCCGCACGATGGAGGCCTTGGGGATCGTCCGCCCTTCAAGCAGCCCTTGGGCGTCCCCACTCCACATGGTCCCCAAGTCAAGCGGGGGCTGGCGGCCATGTGGGGATTACCGAAGGTTGAACGCGACAACAACAGCGGATCGATACCCCGTACCCCACATCCAGGACTTCACGGCCCATTTGGCTGGGGCCACGATTTTTTCCAAAGTGGATTTGGTACGGGGTTATAATCAGATCCCAGTTCACCCGGATGACGTGCCGAAGACGGCGATCATCACGCCATTCGGGCTTTTCGAGTTTACTCGGATGCCGTTCGGCCTCAAAAACGCAGCACAGGCCTTTCAGCGCCTCATGGACGGGGTTTGTCGCGGCCTCGATTTCGTGTTCGTGTACCTGGACGACATCCTGGTGGCCAGCCGCTCGCAACAGGAACACTGTGCTCACCTTCGACAGCTCTGTCAGCGGCTCAGCGAGCATGGTTTGGCCATCAACCTGGACAAGTGCCGTTTTGGGGTGAATGATATTGACTTCCTCGGCCACCGCGTGACTGCGCATGGCGCGGTTCCCCTGCCTGACAGGGTCGACGCCATCCGCCGGTTTCCCCGCCCACGCACGGTGCGTGGCCTGCAGGAATTTGTCGGCAAGGTGGCGTTTTATCATCGTTTCGTGCCATCCGCGGCCCACATCATGCGGCCCCTGTATCAACTTCTGGCGGGTGGGCAGCACAAAAGCGTTGAGTGGACCCACGAGGCGGAGGCAGCTTTCGACGGCGCGAAGGAGGCCCTTGCTCGGGCCGTACTGCTGGTACACCCGCGGGGAGATGCCCAGACTGCTCTCACGGTGGACGCCTCGGAGACGGCGGTTGGTGCTGTGCTGGAGCAGCTGACGGGCGGAGGTTGGCGGCCCCTGGCCTTCTTCAGTCGGCACCTCAACCGTGCGCAGGCCAAGTACAGCGCGTTCGATCGTGAGCTCCTGGCTCTGTACCTGGCTGTGCGCCATTTTCGTTACTTCCTGGAGGGCCGCCCGTTCACCGCCTACACCGACCATAAGCCGCTCACTTTCGCCCTGCAGAAAGTTTCCGATCCCTGGTCCGCACGTCAGCAGCGGCAATTGGCCTATATATCGGAGTACACTACATCTATCTGCTACATCAAGGGGAAAGACAACCGGGTGGCCGACGCATTGTCCCGGCCCGCTATCAACGCCGTGTTCGAGGTGGCGCCCGGAATGGACTATTCTGCACTGGCGGCGGCACAGCTCACGGACGATGAGGTGCCCGCCTACCGGACTACCATCTCCGGCCTCCGCCTTGAGGATGTCCCTCTCGGTCCTGGGGGAGAAACAATCCTGTGCGATGTGTCGTCCGGTCAGCCGCGCCCCATCGTCCCTGCCACCTGGCGCCGGAGGGTGTTCGAGGTGATCCACGGACTGGCTCACCCATCAATCCGGGCGACAACGGCACTAGTGGCTGCTCGTTTCATGTGGCACGGTCTGCGCAAGCAGGTTGGCCATTGGGCTCGCACCTGCATTCCGTGCCAGACGGCAAAAATCCAGCGCCATGTCCGTGCGCCACTCCAGGAGTTTGGTCTACCTCACCGGCGGTTCGACCATATCCACATAGACATTGTAGGGCCTCTCCCGCCGTCCCGGGGCATCACCCACCTGCTTACAATGGTGGACCGCTTCACGCGGTGGCCGGAGGCCATTCCGTTGACCGATACCTCAACGGCTACGTGTGCTCGTGCGTTGTCCGCGCACTGGATTGCTCGCTTCGGGGTGCCGGCGCACATCTCCTCAGACCGGGGGCCACAGTTCACCTCCGAGCTGTGGTCAGCCATGGCTCACTTGCTGGGGGTGCGGCTACACCACACCACGGCTTACCACCCGCAAGCTAACGGTCTGGTGGAGAGATTCCACCGGCAGCTGAAGGCAGCACTGAAGGCACGACTCTCCGGCCCGGACTGGATGGTCGAGTTGCCGTGGGTCATGCTGGGCATCCGGACTGCTCCCAAAGAGGACTTGGGCTCATCATCGGCGGAGCTCGTTTACGGGTCGCCACTCACGGTGCCCGGGGAGTTCGTGCCGTCGGCGCCGGGGCAGCAGGGAACGCCCTCATCCACCCTACAGCGCCTTCGCGAGCAAGTTGGCAGGCTCGCACCCGTCCCGACGTCCCGCCATGGGACATTTCGCCCACACGTGCCATCAGCCCTCAGGGACTGCCCGTACGTCTTCCTGCGCCGTGATGCCCACCGGACTCCACTCCAGAGGCCGTACGAGGGTCCGTTCCGAGTGCTGGAACACGGGCAGTCGACTTTTGTCCTGGACATGGGGGGCCGGCCGGAGGCAGTGTCGATCGACCGGTTGAAGCCGGCACACCTGGACATTGACCAGCCGGTGCTGGTTGCCCAACCTCGGCCCCGAGGGCGCCCCCCTTCACGGCTCCCTCCGCCTGTCACTCCACCTGTCCTCCCGCCGGTCCCTCGTCCTGTCCCTCCACCTATGCCTCCGCAAGCCCCACGAGTGGCTAACTTCCGCACACGGGCCGGCCGGGTCGTTCGCCCGCCGGTGCGTTTCGTGCCTCTGGTTCTGGGGGGGGGGGGTCCTGTGGCGGCTCCCAAGGGTCGTGCCACCTTAGTGTCGAACCCCTCGGCACAGGAGTGGTTCAGTCCGGAGGCGGCCCTTAGCCGGAGGCTTTAAAGGCTGGGGTTTGGGTGCCATCTCTCTCTCGTTTGGTCTTCCCTACAACCGGGAGGATCAGAATAAAAAGTGTCTCTTTCTAAACACGACTCCGTGCTTTATTCCAAGACACACGCCACACTATTAATTTTTGTGAGTCAGCTTCAATATTCATTGCTTCTTCCAATAAGTCAGGAGTTACTTTTTGATATCCTTGTATATATTTTTTCACGAAATCGCAAATCTGAAGATATTTAAAATATTGGTTGTTTTTCAATTTAAATTGTAATTGTAGTTGTTGGAATGATAGTAGGTTTCCCATTTCGTACATATCCCCGATCCTTCTAATTCCGAGACTTTCCCATTGGTTATATGTCTTATCAATAAGAGATGGTTTAAATAAAGGCTTATTCGCTATTGGCATTAACAGTGATAGATTTCTTAATTTTAAAGATAACTTTATTAGTTTCCAAATTCTTATTGTACCATATATAATTGGGTTCTTCTTATACGTTGTGTTATTCAGTTTTTTGGGGGAGAAGAGGATCGTTCCTATATTACAAGGATGGCAATCCTCCTTCTCCATTTTTATCCATTCTGTCTGTTGGGTAGACCTATCCAACCAATAAATCATATTCTTATTATGCACTGCCCAGTAATAATACATAAAATTAGGAAGTGAAAGTCCCCCGACCTCTTTTGGTTTACATAAGTGTTTTTTTGTGATTCTATGTGATCTATAGTCCCAAATATAATTAGTAATATTTGAGTCTAATTTTTTTTAAACATATTTTGGTATATATACTGGTATAGATTGAAATAGGTATAGTAATTGTGGTAGGGAGATCATTTTTATTGCATTTATTCTACATAATAATGATAAGGGAAGTGTTTTCCAAAATTTAATCAACGTATTAAGTTTATTTAATAAAGGTATGAAATTAGCGTTGAATAATGCTTTATATTTTCTAGTAATCTGAATACCCAAGTATTTAAAATTTTCTGTTGCGATTTTAAAGGGGAACTTCAGTAAATGTGTAGGTTCTTGAGGTTTTAAAGTCATGATTTCACTTTTATTCCAGTTTATTCTATATCCAGAAAAAGACCCAATTCCTCTATTAAGTTTAATAAATTTGGTATGCTCGTTTGTGACTTTGTAATATATAAAAGTATATCGTCTGCATATAATGAGATTTTATTCTTTGGGTCCCTGGTATTATAGCCCTGAATATTCGGATGAATTCTTATACTTTCAGCCAGGGGTTCTATCATAAGGGCAAATAGCAGGGGTGATAGTGCACATCCCTGCCTATTACCCTTGATAGTTGACATTTTTGAGATAACATGTTATTAGTTAAAATCCTTGACATTAGTTTATCATATAATAATTTTACCCATATTATAAAATTCTCTCCCATATTAAATTTTTGTAGTACTTTATATAAGTATTGCCACTCTACCTGATCAAATGCTTTCTCTGCATCCAAAGAAATAATTGATATATCTTCTTCCTCTACTTTATGCGAGTACATTATATTAAAACAGGCGTCTCAGATTATTAAATGAGTATCTTTTAGGTATAAACCCCGTTTGATCAGGGTTTATCAATTTACTAATATATTTGCTTAATCGTCTTGCTAAAATCTTTGCTAAAATTTTCTGATCTGTATTTAAAAGTGATATAGCTCTGTACGAGCCCGGATCTTCTAAATCTTTATCTTTTTTTGGAATAAGCGTAATAGTTGATTCTGTTAGTGTTTCAGGTAGTTTGTTTTATTTAAAAGCATGGGAGTATAAATTAAATAAATAAGGGGTTGTTATCTCCTGAAATCTTTTATAAAATCCATTATTAAAACCATCTGGTCCCGGTGTCTTACCATTTTTCAGCGATTGTATTGTTTCACCTATTTCTTTGATTGTAATTTGAGTTCCTAGTTCCTCTTGTTGCAAAAGGTCCAATATTGGAAGATTACAGTTATCTAGAATTTTTTTTATTTTACTATCTTCTATTTTAATTTTAGATGTATATAAGTTTTGGTAAAATTGGGCAAATCTATTATTAATATCTTTAGGTAGTATTAGTAATTCACCTTTCTCTGATTTAATTTTGGTTATAGTATTTTCCTTTTCTTGTTTTTTCAATTGGCGAGCTAAAAGCTTATGTGGTTTGTCACCAAACTCAAAATGTTCCTGTTTTGTAATTTGGAATAGTCTTATTACTCTTGCCGATAAAATTCGATTAAGTTTAAATTTCAGTAATATTATCTTATTGTGTTTATCTGTCGTTGAATCTTTGGCATTATCCAACTCTAACTGTCTGATTTCTTGTTCTAACAATAATTGTTCTGTCTTATTCTTTTTATTTTGAAAACGTTGATATGAAATTATAATTCCTCTCATAAATGCCTTAAAAGTTTCCCATAATAAAGAAGGCAAAGTACCTGGTATATCATTTGTATCGAAAAAAAGTTTCATTTGTTGTTTTAAATATTGATAGCCTTGCACGTCATTTAAAATATGTGTATTAAACCTCCAAAAAATGTTTTTACCCGGCATTCCCTCAAATTTTACTGAAAATCTCAACGGAGAGTGATCTGAGATACTACTAATGTGGTATGTTGGGTTGTTTGTATATGGCATTAATTTCATATCCACTAAAAAATAATCAATTCTTGAATAAGTTTTATGCACCGAAGAGTAAAACGAGTATTCCCTTCCAACTGGATTAGCAGATCTCCATACATCTATTAAATTAGTTTTTTTTATATATGTATTTAGAAGTTCGCTAGTTTTAGATTTTAAATTACTCTTCTTTTGTTTTGCTGATTTATCTAGATATGAATCTAAAACACAGTTAAAGTCCCCCCCTATTATCACATTTTGGTAATTAAACTCTGATATTATGTCAATAATTTTATCAAAAAATTGGGGGTTATAAAAATTCGGAGCATAAATATTTATCAAAGTTAGTGGGTGTAAAGGAGTGATAGCTGACACACTGTAACCTTTACTGGTAGTTTATTATAGCACATGGCACACACGTCCTAGCACTGACTGCCTCCGGCCTTCAGGCGTACTGGGACCTAGTGGGAGGAACAAAGGGAGGATACTACAGTTATACTAATATGATGGGGCGTGGTTAGTGGTGATGAGGTAACTACATTATAGGTTGCATGCATAACCCATCTACATCCTTCCCCTTACAATTTAAACAAGTTACAACAATGGCAGGTTTGTTATACAGAACCTGCAAAGCTAATCATACTCTCCGTAGCGAGCCGGAGGTTTTACAATCCGACCCGAGCGAGTGCGCACCGCACCTTCACCCTCCCCACCCGAAAGAAGAGGAGGAGGGACAGGAACAGAAACAGGACGGGGAGAGAAGGTGGGCGGAGAACCCAGCTTGGAGGGGGAACGGATAGGCACAGGTGAGCCAGGTGAAACAGAAGGGGTAGAATGAGCAGAAGTGGGAGAAAGAGAAGACCTTGCAGGGGACAACAGAGCCTGAGGAGCAAAACCGGGAGGAGCAGGGGGTGGGGGGTTCCCGAGGCAAAAGGACCGACCGTGGCATGCAGGGAGCAGAGGGTACGTTAGTGGAGGAAGGCTCGATACGCGACGGAGGGGTATACGGAATCGCAGGAGGTGGTTTGGGCTCGTTAACCGCCAACAGGTGCTGGCGGCTGCGTCGGTATACAGTCCCTTCAAAATCCACGAGGTAGGACCGTGGCGCGCTGTCAAACCCGACGACGGTGGCAAGTCGGGAGTAGCCGGTGGGCGTCTGCAAACGGACGACCTGTCCAGGCATCAGTGGCGAAAGAGGGCGGCAGGATTTGTCATGCGAGCGGCGCTGGATTTCGTGCTTCTGGGCAATACGTTGCTGGACATCAGCAGGCTGCAGGACTTTGGGCATCAGGGACTGCTGGGCAATAGGCATCGGAGGGCGGACAACACGGGACATGAGTCGCTGGGCAGGGGATCCCATGATACTGTCTCTGGAAATGTTCCGAAGGTTCAGGAGACCCTGATAGAAATCCCCGTTCGAGAGGCGGGTTTGTTCAAGCAGGTGGTTAGCGCTGCGGACCGCCCGTTCAGCTAGACCATTGCTCTGCGGGTACTCCGGGCTGCTGGTGAAATGATTAAAGTTCCACTTTGCAGCAAACGCGCGTAATTCGGCGCTGGTGAACTGGCGTCCGTTGTCTGTCTGCAGCCGGACAGGGGAACCAAACGTGGCAAAGTGACGGCGACGTTTGCTGATCACCATCTCGGAGGTGATGGCAGGGAGGAGGTCCACCTCGAACCAATTTGAGTAAGAGTCTACTAGCACAAGGTATTGCTTCCCACGCCAGTCCAAAATATCGGCAGCCAGAGAAGACCAGGGCATATCAGGGGCACGCTGCTGCAAAAGCGGCTGTCTTTGCTGATGCGGGGCAAGAGAGGTACAGTGTAGAGAGGAATCCACCCTGGCCTGGATGTACTTAGCCATGGCCGGCCAGTAGTACTGTTCCTGGGCATGCGAGATAGTGGCATCTGCCCCGGGATGCCCCATGTGGGCGGCGTCAAAATACAAGCCATGCAGCGAGGCAGGGACGACCACTTTGTGTCCTTTGATAATAATGCCGTCCCGGAGGACCAACTCATCGCGGACCAAAAAATAGGGGTGGACGCTAGCAGGCAACGGATTCCGTTTGGTGGGCCACCCGCGCTTGATGACAGCAGCAAGCTGCTGCAGGTCGGGGTCGTTTGCGGTATGTGCAACCAAGCACTGTAGTTGCTGAGAAGGGACGAAGTTAACGTTCAGTACCTGTAAGTCCGACTGCTCGAAGGGGTGCCGGTCGCAGGAGGCCCGGGGGGCCCGGGACAGCGCATCAGCAACATGCATCTCGGTGCCCCTCTTATATATGATTTTAAAGTCAAAGCGCTGTAGCTGCAGCATCATCCGCTGTAGCCTGGCTGCAGCACAGTGTATAGGTTTGTTCAGTATCGTTACCAGTGGCTGGTGATCCGTCTCAACGGTGAACCTGGTGCCAAATAGGAAGTCCTTGAACTTCGAACACGCGAAAACCACCGCCAGCAGCTCCTTCTCTATCTGAGCATAGCGCTGCTCTGTGTCCGTCATGGTCCTAGAGGCATAGGAGATAGGCAGCAGCGAGTCATCAGCGTGGGGTTGCAGGAAGGCAGCACCCAGTCCAAAGCGAGAGGCGTCGCAAGTGACCACGATCGGGCGCCGTAGATCAAAGAACTTCAGGGTAGGTGTGCTGACCAGCCTCGTCTTTAGCAGGTCGAACGCCTGCTGGTGGTGTGGAAACCGTGCCCAGGCAATGTCCTTTTTTTGTGAGCTTTCCCAGGGGTGCGCTCAATTCACTGAGGTCGGGGATAAACTTCCCCAGGTAATTCACCATACCCAGGAAACGCTGCAGACTGACAACGTCTGTCGGGGCGGGCAGCTCTGAGATGGCGCTGGTCTTTTGCGGGTCTGGCTTCAACCCTTGGGCCGTGAAAATGTGGCCAACATATGTGACCTCAGGCACCCGGAACTTGCACTTTGACCGATTAAGCTTCAAATTTATCTGCCGAGCACGGTCCAAAATCCGTCGGAGGTTGCGGTCATGTTCGGCCACATCCCTCCCATAGACCAGTATGTCGTCCACAATGATCGCGCAGGGCAGACCTGCAAACAATTGTTCCATTGAACGCTGAAATACCTCGCTGGCGGAGTTGATGCCGAACGGCATCCGCAAAAACTTAAACCTGCCTAAGGGCGTGCTGAACGTGGTCAGGTCCGTGGAGCGTTTGTCCAGGGGTATCTGCCAGAACGAACTTCTGGCATCGAGGACGGAAAACACTGTGGCTTGTCCCACCTGGGCGGCAACATCTTCGACAGTCCTCATGGGGTAGTGGGGCCGTTTAATCGCCATATGCAAGTCCTTGGGGTTGATGCATACCCGTATCTCATTTTTCCTTTCTTCAACGTGGCGACCATGGTGGAGACCCATTCGGTTGGATCGCTGACAGCCTCCAGCACTCCCATGTTGACCATGTCTTTCAGCATACTCTCCACATTGCCCGTCATTGCGAACGACACCCTATGGGGTGGACGGATCACAGGCACCACAGATGGGTTAGTCACGATCTTGTACACCAACGGCAGCTTCCCCAACTTGTCGTCAAACAAGTCTGGGTACTCGGATAGTGGATCCATCACAGCTTGCACCTCGTGGACCGTACGGTCAAACGACACCAGGCCAAGATCCTGGCATGCCTGGTTGCTCAGCAACGTCACGCAGTCACTGTCCAGAATAAAGAAAGACAGGTCCTGGGAAGATTTCTGCAGCACGCAGTGGAAGGTCGCCCTCCCCACAGGTGTTAGTTCCTCTCCCCTATATGCACGCAAAACAGAGCGATCTGCAATCAGCAGCTCATTCTTCCTTATCTGGTGGAACAGCTTTGTTGACATTACGTTCACTTTCGCCCCCGTGTCCAGCTTAGCAGAGAAGGACTTGTTGTTTACAGTTATATTCACAGAAGGATCAGGGAGGCGAGATCGGCTGTGGAGGAGAGTGTAAATACTTACATCTCCCGTGGAATAGCTGAGCTCAGAGTCGGGGGCAGCGTCAACAGAGGACTGAGAATCCATCTCGCTATCAACTTGCAGAAGGTTGTTTAGGAGTTGTCTGGGAGCTGAGGGCACTTTCCCACGGGACCGGCAGGCAGCTGCAAAATGGTTCCTTCTCCCGCAGAATTTGCAGGTCTTCCCAAGGGCTGGGCACTGTGATTGTGTGAAGTGCACGTAATTGCAGTTTGGACACTTTTTAGATCTCGGGTCCCGGGATGTACGAACGGGCCGCGGTGGAGGGCGAAAGTTGTCCCTCATACGACGTTGTCCAGCAACACCAGTTAGATTTATGGCTCGGCTGTCAGACCCCCTCTGCCCATGCGGAGGGGTGACCACTTCGGCAATGCGGCACGCATGCATTGCCTGAGTCAGGGTTAGGTCAGTCCGTTGCAGCAGGTCGGCACGTGGCTTCTGATCAATCATGCCAGTGACGAGAATGTCTCTGGTGAGCTGGTCGCGCATGGTTTCAAATCGGCACCGCTGGGCAAGGTGTCGCAGGTCGGCGATGAAGCACTCAACAGGTTCATCCGGCTGTTGCTTGCGTGAGAAGAACCTGGCCCGCTCCAGTATACGGTTGGAGGGCAGGTCACATATCTCCACGAACTTGCGCAAAAGACATACCGGGTCGTCGGCCGATTCAGCTGGCTCGACCGGCTGCTCGTTGTCATCCAGGACTGCTGGTTCGTAGACAAAGGCTTGAGCTCTCTCCATTGCGTCGGGACCAGCCAGGTTGAGCAGGAGTGATGCTTTGACCGCGGCTGGGTCGTTCCGATGCGCAATATTGACGTAGTGAGTGTAGTCCATCACAAAAGTCGACCATCGCTCCGCAATGTCAGCGTCGAAGACAAGGGGAGATGGCTTTCGGCATGAGGATGCCATGTCAAGGGAAACCCAACACTGGGCACTAACGGGGACAAAATAAATGAAAACCGGTAAACGGGAAGCGCGAGTTTTAAACTTCTGACGCCATGTAAAGGAGTGATAGCTGACACACTGTAACCTTTACTGGTAGTTTATTATAGCACATGGCACACACGTCCCAGCACTGACTGCATCCAGCCTTCAGGCGTACTGGGACCTAGTGGGAGGAACAAAGGGAGGATACTACAGTTATACTAATATGATGGGGCGTGGTTAGTGGTGATGAGGTAACTACATTATAGGTTGCATGCATAACCCATCTACAGTGGGGTTGCATAAATTTCACCCGAAACTATAATATATCTTCCCTCTTTATCTGATATGGTATTCTTTAATTTAAAAGGAATACCTTTCCTAATAAGAATAGCTGTACCCCTAGATTTAGAAGTACATGAGGAGTAGTATGTTTGGCCTATCCAATTCGCCTTTAATCTTATTCGAGTTTGTTGTTTCATGCGTGTCTCCTGCAAAAACATTGTCTTTTTTAATATTTTTTAAATCATTTCTTTTTAAATGGCTCACACGCAGTGTTTGAGTTGATTTTGTAGTAAGCGGAACCTACCCGACTGGCAGGGTAATTGACATTGCGGGGGAAGTTTTTGTGTGTAATATAGGGTTAGATTCATAATTCTGTTAGTTCATAATTCTGTTAATTCTTGTTAAAGTATAAAATGTTTATAAACACAAATACATGAATGTGATATAAATGTATATACTCATATAACACACACAATTATATTTCTTCTGATCCAATGATGAACTTTATTTCAGACTAGACAAGGGACATTAAATAAGAAACATTGTAAACCTACCCGCAACTTCACACACACTAGGGCTTAGCCCCCCCCCCCCCCATCCCCCTCGCATGCCACTCCAATGTCTACCCCCCTCCTATGCCCCTCTCCCGCTGCCCCGGGCCGCACACTCCCTCTCCCCGGGCCGCACACTCCCTCTCCCCGGGCCCCACACTCCCTCTCCCCGGGCCCCACACTCCCTCTCCCCGGGCCGCACACTCCCTCTCCCCGGGCCGCACACTCCCTCTCCCCGGGCCGCACACTCCCTCTCCCCGGGCCGCACACTCCCTCTCCCCGGGCCCCACACTCCCTCTCCCCGGGCCGCACACTCCCTCTCCCCGGGCCGCACACTCCCTCTCCCCGCTGCGGAAACAAAGATCCGATCTTTGGCCGGAAGCAAGATGGCGGAACAAGATGGCGGAGCAAAATGGCGGGGACTGGTTGCTAAAATGAGTCCTATAATCACCCATGAATCCGCCCATGAGCGGACAACACCTTTGCCTGAGAGTAACCCATCTTGCTCTGCTATAAGATCTTTGCTGAATACGGCACCGATTGTTTAGCAGTAAGTTCGTGACGTCATCAGGCGCGCGACACCGGCAGTATGTCGACACAGCATACTCCCCCTCCCAAGGCGAGAAAAACCGGCAGGGCTAAAGAGGTAGGCCCCACTGAAGCCTCGGCCTCAGTTTTAACAGCATCCCACAACTTTTCCCACTGAGAGTAGGGAAGATTCAAACAAGGGGACATGACTTGAGAATTAAGGGACAGAAGTTTAGGGGTAACATGAGGGGGGACGTCTTTACTCAGAGAGTGGTGGCTGTGTGGAATGAGCTTCCAGGGAAGGTGGTGGAGGCAGGTTCGTTTTTATCATTTAAAAATAAATTGGATAGTTATACGGACGGGAAAGGAATGGAGGGTTATGGTCTGAGCGCAGGTATATGGGACTGGGGGAGAATACGTGTTCGGCACGGACTAGAAGGGTCGAGATGGCCTGTTTCCGTGCTGTAATTGTTATATGGTTATATGGTTATATGGTTATATATCCCAAGAAGATATCTCAAATAAGAAAAAGACTGAAATGGAAGAATTTAAAATACATTCTTGCACAGGAAATCTCTAATTTAATGATAGAACTAAAAAATCTTAGACAGAGCTTCAATGAAGAGCTGAAATATTTAAAAAATGAAATTAAAGAACAAATTAAAGAAGAGGTTACAGACACTGTACATGAAGTTCTGGAAGACTGGAAATTAAATATAGAAGAAAATCTGACTCAAAATATTGAAGATGTAAATGATAAACTGAATTCGATGGAATCTAGATTTGATTCTAAGTTGGAACCTATTCTCCAGACATTAAATAAACACCAAGAGATTGTAAAGAAACTAGAGGAAATTGCTGAGACATGCACCGAAACTACAAAAAAACTTATCGCAGAGAACAAACGCCTATCAAAGTTATTGCATCAAATAACCTAAAAATGTACTGACTTGGAGGGACGACAGAGGCGTCAAAATTTAAGAATCGTGGGCGTCCAGGAAGACATAGAGGGGAGTCGTGACCCCGTGAATTTGCTGCAGATCTACTGAAAAAAGTCTTGAACCTGGATCAAGAACCATTACTTGCCCGAGCACACAGAGTATCGAGACGTCGCCCAAGGGATGGCACCCCTCCAAGACAACTGATAGTGAAGGTGCAATATGACCATGGTTTGGATGATATGATGAAGAAAAATTGTCCAAAGCAGAAATCTCGTATTTGAAGGAGATAAGATTAGTATATTTAGAGATTATCCTGTGGAAGTTGCCAAGAAGGGAGCGCTGTTTACAGAAACAAGAAGAATACTGAAGAACATAAAAGATTTGAGATACGGACTGTTATACCCCGCAACATTAAGAGTTACCTACAAGACGAAGGAACACGTCTACATCAAGCACACAGAAGCACTTGAATTTGCCAAGAGTATCGAGGATAAGACCGAAGATTGAATAATATTCAACACTCAACACTTACCCGGATATTGTTATCCCGCAGAGAAGATATGGAACACTAAACTCTAAACTATTATATTTAAGAGCTGCCCAAAATCTGCAACACGAATTGGGCAAATATCTTGCTACTGATATATAATATTTACATTTTACTACTAATTTCTAACAACTATTAATAATCATGAATACTAACTAATACCAATTATTGCTAACTGGATCAACTAAGAATTAACTAAAAGTATGAAATAAAAATAAAGTGCGATCCAGGTATTCTATAATTAAAAATGTATAGTGGTTCTCTGTCTGATATTTTTGAGTTTGAGTATTCTTTGACAAAGGTTTATGTTATACGAGACTAACATTTCAATTTGAGACTAATAATTATATCATTAATGGAATATAACCCTTCTTTCCTTCCCCTCCCCCATAAATTGCTTACACTGAATTTGAAACTTTTCTTTTAAGGAAAGTAGGGAGCTAGTATTTATTTATTTTTTACCAAAAGATACGGAAGTCCTTAGATGCTTAGCCACATTAGGGTGGCTATCACTAACTACACTAATCTTAGCTGTAGTTTTTTTCTTTATCAACCTTTTACACTTTACTAATACATTTTTTTACTACTTCTTTTACCTTATATATTTTATTTTGTATTTGGAATGGAATTACATATTTTATTCAGGGAGATATGTTCGGATGGAAAACAGACAAGACTTAAAATTCATCTACCTGATGTTCGAGTATAAGGTAGGGTTGTGTGTGCTGAGCCATCTGCTCTAACCACTCTAATCACAAGATGCAAGACGTGAATATGAAAATTGGGGGTGAAGGAATCAAATTCTGTAGTTGTAATGTTAAGGGAATTAATGAACCTATTAAGAGAGGCAAAGTGTTAGCTCATTTAAAATCATTGAAAACAGATATAATATTTCTCCAGGAGACACACCTGAAAAAGGAAGCACAACATAGATTGAAAGCAAAATGGATTGCTAAAGCATACCACTCCACATTCTCAAATAAATCTAGAGGGGTTGCAATATTAATTCGTAAAGGTATACCCTTTAAACATATATCAACGATAGAAGATATTGAAGGCAGATATATTGTAATAATAGGGGAGTTATACTCAAAAAAGGTGACTCTCCTTAATGTGTATGGACCAAATGTTGATAGCCCCCTGTTTTTTTAAGAGAATACTTAACAATATCCCGGAATGTACATAACAAAACTTAATAATTGGTGGAGACTTAAATTGTACATTGGATGCTTATTTGGATAGATCATCAACTAAAAGAAAACTAAAATCCCAATCAAAAGAACTTCTAAACTCATATATTAATACTACCAACATTAAGGATGTTTGGAGAATTGAAAACCCATCGGGTCGAGAATATTCATTTTACTCACCAGTACATAAAACCTACTCAAGGATAGATTATGTTTTAGTAGACTCAAAACTTATCCCATTTACCTATAACTCGCAATATCATAATATCATAAACTCAGACCATGCTCCGCTAACATTTATGATTAAATTAAACGGAATGGTAGAGACACAGTCACAGTGGAGACTTAATCCCCAAATCTTAAAAGAAAAGTTATGTAATGAATACCTCGTAAAACAGATTAATATGTTTTATGAGGCTAATGATAGCCCTGAAATATCTGCTTCCCTTCTTTGGGAAACATTTAAAGCATTTGTGCGAGGAGCATTAATCTCTTCTCAGTCATATTTTAACAAAGAGAATAGGGCCAAACAACATAAATTGGAAACGGAAATAAGGCAATTAGACATAGAAAATGCAGCAGCACCATCCCTGATAAAAGACAATAAAATTGCAGTACTGAAATATAAATTGAATATTCTCAGATATACTCAGACCAAGTTATAAAACTTTATCAACATACAAAACAATTAAATTTTGAATTGGTGATAAACCACACAATCTATTAGCGCGACAACTTCGTAAACTGGACGGGGAAAAAACACTTTAGAAAATTAGAACAGACAAGAGAGAAACACTAACATTGCCTAAAGATATTAATGATAGATATTTACAATACTATCAACAATTGTACTCATCTAAAATGACAGAACAATCAGCAGGAATGGAAACATTTCTGCAGAAATGTAAGATTGTGGGTTTAGATTAGAAAGAGAGAGAATCACTAGGTGCTGAAATTGCGATAAAAGACATCGAAGAGTCAATTAAATCTTTAAAAAACGGAAAGGCTGCAGGTCCTGATGGTCTAAGCTCTGAATTTTATAAAAAATGTTATGATCTGGTTTCTCCACGCCTACAGACACTATACAAATACGCTTACACTCAACAGAAACTCCCAGAAACTCTAAATGAATCTACAATCATACTCATACCAAAAACGGATAAGGATCTTGAAGACCCAGGTTCACATAGAGCAATAGCCCTTTTAAATACTGATCAGAAAATATTAACTCAAATTCTATCTCATAGATTGAGCTTAGTGATTAACAAATTAATACACCCCGACCAAACAGGTTTTATTTCAAAACGTTATTCATTTTATGATTTGAGAAGACTATTCAATATTATATACTCCAATAGAATTCCTAATGCAGATCTAGCAATTATTTCGTTAGATGCTGAAAAAGCATTTGACCAGATAGAATGGCCATGTTTATTTTCGGTGATGGAAAAATTTCAATTAGGAGAGAAGTACTGTACATGGGTTAAATTGTTATTCTCTAATCCAACAGCTAGAATATTAATAAATCAAATGTTATCAACTAAATTTAACCTCTCTAGAGGTTGTAGACAAGGATGTTCACTATCCCCACTATTATTTGCTCTTGCAATCGAACCCCTAGCAGAAACGTTAGAACCCATACAGGAATATACGGATATAACACTAGAGAAACAAGGAATAAAATGTCCTTATATGCAGATGATGTACTAATATATATTACAAAGTTAGAAACAAGTATTCCAAATCTATTAAATTTAATAACTCAATTTGGTCAGTTCTCAGGATATAGAATTAATTGGAATAAAAGTGAAATCATGCCAATAACAAAACTCAATCTACATACATTACAACAATCCTCTTTTAAAATAGTTAAAGATAAATTTGAATACTTAGGAATCTATGTAACTAAGACATATACCTCTTTATTTAAACTAAATTTTCCACCCTTACTGAATAAACTACACAATAATATTCAATGCTTGTAAACACTTCCCATGTCATTGCTTAGTAGAATTAATGCTATAAAATGATCGTCTTACCGCAACTACTGTACCTATTTCAATGAATCCCGATATATATCCCAAAAACATTTTTTCAAAAAAGTCGACTCCATTGTTACAAGTTTTATCTGAGATTATAAGAATCATAGAATAAGTAAAAAACATATATGTAAGTCAAAGATAAATGGAGGTTTGGCCTTTCAAAATTTCTTGTTTTATTTTTGGGCAGTCCATATTAAAACCATGAATTTCTGGCTGGAAGAAATGGATCAACAACCAGATTCGTTAAGGATGGAAAAGGAAGACTGTTTACCTTTTGAAATTGGACCGATCATATTTTCTACCACAAAACTGCACAAAAAAACCTATAGGGAAAACCCCATAATACATAGTGGAATATGAATTTGGAAACAATTTAAAATAGTTTTACAATTGAATAATATACCACTATGCCTTCCCTTTGTAAATAATCCCTTATTCAAACCATCCTTTTTGGATAAGGGTCTCACACAATGGAAAAGTTATGGAATTAAAAAGATTGGACATCTTTATGGGAAAGGTACTTTTCTTTCATTTCAGGAGTTACAACAGAATCATGGACTGCACTCAAATAATTTCTTCAGAAAACTACAAATTAGAGATTATGTTAAATCTAACACAAGCCTACAGGACTAGGGAACCAGAAATCCTTGATGAATGTTTGAACAAGCATCCTAACACTGAAAAATTAATAGCTTATATTTATAACACCCTCCTAAACAACGAGGTACCACCGACGGAACCATATAGACACACATGGGGAAATGAATTAGGTCATCCTATAACGAAAGATTTGTGGGACGAAAGTTTACAACATATACATCAATGTTCGTTAAATGCCAGACATGCTTAAATACAATTCAAAGTCTTACATAGATTACACTACTCTAAAATAAAACTAAATAGAATATTCCCACAAATCTCTCCTATTTGTGATAAATGTCTACATCTAGATGCTAATTTAACACATACGTTTGCAAATTGTATAAAAAGTAAACATTTCTGGACGGATATTTTTGAAATAATTTCAGGTTATTAATACAAAACTGCATCCAAACTCAAAATTAATAATATTTGGAATATCAGAGAAAAGTTTAACACTCACAATAAGCCAAAGAAATTTCCTCGACTACAGTATAATAACCGGGAAACAATTAATATTACAATTTTGGAAAGGCCCTACGACCCCCACAATTAAAATGTGGATTGTGGAAATGTCGGAGACTCTATATCTATAAAGAATTAGACTTGTCTTAATGGACAAACAAGAACATTTTGATAAAATATGGGCTCCATTCATTAATTATCTGATGGGATAGATTGGCCCGGCACGAAAACCCAACTGAAACTTGAACTCAGGATTGATGAAAAGTCACACTTAATAACCTAAGAACCTATCTCCAATGACGTATTTTAAGTAATCCATTGCACCTTTTTTGGGGTTTTTTTTAATATTTGTAACTCTTTTTTCTCTCTTTCTCTCTTTTTCTATATAAAAAAATATATATACTAGAAGCAAAAGTAATTGACAATTGAAAATGTTAATAATGTATGACTGATGTATATGAAAAGTGTGTTTACTATAATATGTAACTATACTTTATAATATGTCTACTTCTAATAAAAATATATTTTTTAAAGAAATTGAATCTACGCACTGCGGCATTCCCTGTCAATGTGATTACACTTTAAATCAATTACCAGGACGAATCCATTATTCAGATAGCTATCTGAGAACTCTCTTCATATTTGGCCCTCTAAATCTGGTGGACTGTCGAGTTATTTGTAACAGAAACCGACCAACTGGTCATCAGACTACAACCATATAGCATCGTTTGACGTTTCCTCCAACGACGGCGTTTAGGATAAAGGGAGTGTATTGATTTTAGTGCAAAGTTTTTATTTTAGGGCAGAAAATGAAGTTTTGGACTAAATGCGAACCTATGCAATATTGCTACAGGATCATACAGGTAAATGAATAACCATTTAAAGGAAAGTCTAAAAACGATCAGAGATTTATGGCGCGACATTACGTCGTTTAAATGGGCCAAATGGATAATTCCCGTATAAAATCGTGAGCGGCATCGCAGGATGTTCCGAGAATATTGTGGAATTATTTAAATCATGAAGCCAGATAGACACAGGTTCCTGTCATTTTATTACATTCTATGTTCTGACAGATGGGGCACCGCCAACCTATCCCCGCAGAAGCCGACTCGTCACACATTATATCTGCGAAATTAAGTCGACTTGATGATGCAAATCCGTTTGATACCAACAGAGCGAATTACAATTTTCAAAACGTATCACACATGAATTCAAATTGCTTATAATATCATTTGAAGGGTTAAATATATTGCATTACTGCACAATGTGTAAAAATAATTGATCCTAATTGTTTGTTCAGTGACTGTTGCTGATGTGACTGAGGAAGACGCTAATTGCCGCAATCGTCATCCGTAATGTTATATAAAATGTACCCGCAACAGAAAATATAGCGAGTTGTAACGTGTTGTACAACTGATCGCTTCTTCAGCCAGACAATGGAATATCCAGTAATTTACACCGTGATGAGAATTTATTACCCAGTTCTTGCAGCAGCAGGTGTTCCTGGTAAGGTGCTGGATCTTGGTGCTATTGGTGTTCCTCCGTCTTTATATTGCGCTTTCTGCACCGTAGAATACTCCACCCCGCTATCTATGTTTTCAGGTCATTGCATGAATTGTGTCGGTGGAAACTGCAAAGGGAACATTTTTTCTATGGATTTTAATTTATGTTACTTGCATATTTTAAGTGTTGATGAGCGTTTGAATGAGATTTTCAATTATTTCAGACATTTATATGTATTACGGGATTGCCATATAATGCAATATGGATGTGTGCTTTTATAAATGGAAGATGCTCTATTCCAGAAATATTTACATCAAGTAACAAATAGAACAGGTCGTTTGATAGTTATGCGGCACAAAACATGGATATTCGGCCAAAATCGCCCATGCGGACCATAATGCCCCATTTATACTAGTACCACCTGCCAGCGCATCGCCCATATGCCTCTAAACCTTTCCTATACGTATTTTTACGGAAGAGAAATCATCTCTCGAATACTCAATTGCATGGTTGAGGTGATAGCCAAGAAGATGGATCAAGGTTGGGGTGTAAATGATACCTATATGCATAGTGGTAAGATTTTTGAAACGGTCCCGCATGGCAGGTTGATCCAGAATGCTAAAACACAAGGGATGTGCCGCTTTATAATAAACTGGACGCAAAATTGACTTGGTTGGTAGGAGGCACGGTACCGGTTTCGGATTAGGTTTGTTGTTCTCTCATGTAACATTGGACAAAGTCAGCATGGATTTATGAAGGGTAAATCATGTCTGACGAATCTTATAGAATTTTTCGAGGTTGTAACCAGTAGAGTGGATAAGGGAGAACCAGAGGATGTGTTATATCTGGACTTTCAGAAGGCTTTCCACAATGTCCAACATAATAGATTAGTATACAAATTTAAAGCACACGGGATTGGTGGTTCGGTATTGATGTAGATAGAGAACTGGCTGGCAGACAGGAAGCAAAGAGTAGAAGTAAACGGGTCCTTTTCACAATGGCATGCAGTGACTAGTGGGGTACCGCAAGGCTCAGTTCTGGGACCCCAGCTATTTACGATATATATTAAAGATTTGGACGAGGGAATTGAATGCAACATCTCCAAGTTTGCGGGTGACACGAAGCTGGGGGTCAGAATTAGTTGTGAGGAGGATGCTAGGAGGCTGCAAGGTGACTTGGATAGGCTGGGTGAGTGGGAAAACGCATGGCAGATGCAGTATAATGTGGATAAATGTGAGGTTATCCACTTTGGTGGCAAAAACAGAAAAGTAGATTATTATCTGAATGGTGGCCGATTAGGAAAGGGAGACATGCAACGAGACCTGGGTATCATGGTACACCAATCATTAAAAGTAGGCATGCAGGTGCAGCAGGCAGTGAAGAAGGCGATTGGTATGTTAGCATTCATAGCAAAAGGATTTGAGTATAGGAGCAGGGAGGTTCTACTGCAGTTGTACAGGGTCTTGGAGAGACCACACTTGGAGTATTGCGTACAGTTTTGGTCTCCTAATCTGAGGAAAGACATTCTTGCCATAGAGGGAGTTCAGATAAGGTTCACCAGACTGATTCCTGAGATGTCAGGACTTTCATATGAAGAAAGAGTGGATAGACTCGGTTTGTACTCGCTAGAAATTAGAAGATTGAGGGGGGATCTTATAGAAACTTAAAACATTCTTAAGGGGTTGGACAAGCCAGATGCAGGAAGATTGTTCCCGATGTTGGGAAAGTACAGAACAAGGGGTCACAGTTTAAGGATAAGGGGGAAATCTTTTAGGACCGAGATGAGGAAAACATTTTTCACACAGAGAGTGGTGAATCTCTGGAATTCTCTCCCGCAGAAGGTAGTTGAGGCCAGTTCATTGACTATATTTGAGGAATTAG
This sequence comes from Amblyraja radiata, assembly GCF_010909765.2. Classification (NCBI taxonomy): domain Eukaryota; kingdom Metazoa; phylum Chordata; class Chondrichthyes; order Rajiformes; family Rajidae; genus Amblyraja; species Amblyraja radiata. The sequence goes on from NW_022630174.1 coordinate 190,461, forward strand.
ATGTGGTCCTTGTAGCTAAAGGGATCAGGGGGTATGCAGAGAAGGCACGGGACAGGATACTGAGTTGGATGATCAGCCATAATTATATTTAATGGCGGTGCAAGCTCGAAGGGCCGAATGGCCTACTCCTGCACATATTTTCTATGTTTCTATGTTTCTATGTAACGATGTACAGTGAAAACCATTGTTGCTCTTGATATCCAAACTTATCATATAATACTATTACATGTCAGATACTACTTTTAGAACATCTATTAACAAACCACTGATTCCCATACTATATAGACCACACTGCTTCTCAAACTGATTCATGTAACGACTCAATCACCTAGTCCCAATACCTCCGTCTATGCCGCATCTGCGCCCATAACAGGTCATCGGAGATGTCCTCAGTCTTTGGGAAACTGGGGGTCCCATCTTCCTTTATAGAAGAGGCCCTATCGAGTGCTCCTCTATATCCCGCAGCCCCGTTCTTGCTCCCATCTCACAATTCGTAAAAAGCACCGCGTGTCCTCACCTTCCACACCATCAGCCGTCACACACAGCATATAATCCTCCAACATCTTCGCCACCTCCCACGGGATCCCACTACTGGGCACATCTTGCCATCTCCACCCCTTTCTGCTTTCCACAGAGACCGTTCCCTCCGCAACTCCATGGTCAACTCGTCCCATCCCACCCATAAAACACCCTCTCTCCAGGTACTTTCCCCTGCGACCGAGGGTGATGGAACACCTGTCCTTTTAGCTCCCTACGCGACTCCATCAAAGGACACCGACATCCTTTTTATGTGAGACAGAGGTCCACCTGCACCTCCTCCAGCCTCCTCTATTGCAATGGCTGCTTCAGATGTCAACTCCTGTACAGCGGCGAGAACAAACGCAGGTTCGGTGATCGTTACGCTGAACAACTCCGCTCAGTCCGCCTTAACCTGCATGATCTCCCGGTTGGTCAGCACTTGAACTCAACATCCCATTCCCAATCTGACCTTTGCTCCATTGTCAGAGTGAGGCCCAGTGCAAATTGCAGGAATAAAACCGTATAGTTCGCTTGGGTCGTAAACACCCCAGCGATAGGAACATTGACTTCTCGAACATCAAATAGCCCTTGCTTTCCCTCTCTCTGCATCCCCTCCCCTCCCCAGTTCCCCCACTAGTCATACTGTCTCCAACTACAGTCCATCTCTGTTCCGCCCACTCCACAGACATCAGTCTCAAGAGGGTGTTGACCCGAAACGTGACCCATTCCTGCTTTCCAGAGATGCTGCCTGTCCCGCTGAGCTACTCCAGCATTTTGTGTTTACCTTCATATAACCATATAACCATATAACAATTACATTCATGTCCGATAATACCGTACATACATATAATCCGGTCAAATTCAAGTACAATAGCCAGGACACAGGAACACATATCGTTTCCATAGTTCTCAGCATTGTTGCGCATCAGTTCCACAGCCGAACCCTAATGTCCACAATTGATTGTAGGTGAATAGGACAGTATCCTAACTTATGGAAGGGTCAGTCAGACATCTGATAACCGATGAAGAAGCTGTTCCTGAGCCTGGCACTGCCCGATTGAAAGCCTCTGAACCATTTGTCCGATGGGAGAAGGGAGCCGTTAGTGTAAACGGCGTGAAATATATATTAGATTAGATCGGTTACTGTTCCACTGAGGTGTGAGGATAGAAATTCTGGTCGGTGTGAATAACTGGTCTACACCTACAGCTCCCTGCAATGTCTTGCAGCTCCCTGTCTTGGGAACAGCTGCTTCCAAAGTATGTTCTAATGAAACCCGACGATGCTTTCTCTGGTGAATCTGATGAATCTGTAGTAGTTTGCAAGAGTCACCAAAGAATGCCGATGTTTTTCATTATCCTAAGGAAATAGTGACGATGCAATATGCCTTCTGAAATGTCTTATCAATGTGGTTGGTTCTTAACAGATCATCAACACCAAAATGTTTAGTTCTTGATTAATAACGGTATCAGATAATATGGGGTGAAGGCAGGAGAAGGGGTTGAAAGGGAAAGATAGATCAACCATTATTGAATGGTGGAGTAGACTAAGTGGATCAAATGGCCTAATTATGCTCCTATGACTTTTGAACATATTCGACGGATAGAGTAAAATGCAGGGGTATTGGGAGCATTGATGTACATGGGTGCCAACAAGCCTCGACACAGAGAATTGTAGGTGGCAAGAATAAACATCTGGTGTGTTGGTCTTCATTGGTACTCTGGCTGCGCAGGTCACGTGACAAAATGAAAGTAATTCTATATTTTTCATTTCTTTCAGTTAATTTAACGGCAATTGTGATCATGTGCCGCGCCAAATGTGGTCTCTCAAAATGCATTACCCGCTATTTCGTGGCCATGGCGGCAGCAGATCTGATGGTGGTTGTCATTGCTGTTATTTTGGAGAAGATCAATTATATGTATTTATTTGCAAATTTCTTGCTCGTACCACCCGCATGTTCTGTGACACTTGTTCTGGGGATGGTTGCCAATGATTGTTCTGTATGGTACACGGTTGCATTCACGTTTGATCGCTTCATCGCCATCTGCTGTCAAAAGCTGCGTAATCGATATTGCACCGAAAGAACATCATGCGTGGTCATAGGGATAGTGGGCCTACTGAGCTGTGCTCAGTCATTTCCATTTTACTTTGTAGTGGATCCACGCCGCTGCGTTCCAAAAGCCGAATACTTTACCTCCTCCGTGTGGCGAGCCTATGAGTCATTCGATAGTATCATGACGCCGCTTGTGCCAATATTTTTAATTCTCCTGTTCAATGCTTTAACCGTCAGGTACATTATTGCAGCGAATAGAGTCCGCCGGGGACTCCGGAACAGCAGTGAGATTGAGAAGGATCCAGAGGTGGAGAATCGCAGAAAGTCAATGATTTTGTTGTTCGCTATATCAGCCAATTTCACAGTATTGTGGATGCCCTATGTCGTACATTCTCTGAACTGGCAAGCGGAAAACTATAACTACGCGGACAAATATTTCAGCACGCCGATATATATTCTGCAACAATTCGGGTATATTTTCCTGTTAATCAGTTCCTGTAGCAACACGTGTATCTATGTATTGACACTGAGGAAATTCAGGGAGGAGCTGAAGAATGGCGTGAGTTATCTCGTTACATTAAATGGTTTGCTGTGTAAACAATGTAAATCTGCTTAACCGTCTCATGTGCTACGAGATAAATATTCAAGAGAGGGTATCTCTTGCCTATCGGGAGATTGCTTTTCTCATATCTCACCATATTTTTTAGTATATATTATATCGAATATGATTCCTCAAATTCGGCACCAGCGTTGTAATTATTACAACTACACACCATGATTGCAGTCCACTATAACATCAGATTAATGTCTCCTGTGGAAGGCAAAGAAAGTTTACTCAAAATGTCATCTATACTTTGGCGAAATGGTTGAATTATGCCTTTTCAGTAACGAAATTCAACTAAAGATTTTAGAAACCAAGATAAGATGAAAGCAAATACCTTTCTCCCATAACCTCTTAAGTATATTTGGAAATCACGGATATCTTCTTTACGGAAAGGACAATAAATGCTCGAGTAACAACTTAGGTCAGGCAGCATCTCTGGAGAGAAGTAATAGATGGTGTTTCGGGTCTAGATCCTTATTTAAACAAAGTCAAGGGAGAGGGAAACTAGAACTATCATACCATACTTCTAGTTTCCCTCTTCCCTGAACCTCAGACTGAAGAAGGGTCTCGACCCGAAACGAAACATTGTTTTTTTTCCACAGATGCGGCCTGACCAACCTCAGTAATTTGTGTCCATCTTCGTTGCAAACCAGTATCTGCACTTCTTTCCTAAGCATGCCTTCGTAAACGTATCCGCAGTTTTCACCCATAAACAGATTATATAGTTGTTTTCTTGGTGTGTGTGTGTGTGTGTGTGTGTGTGTGTGTGTGTGTGTGTGTTTTCGTATGTGTGTGTGTGTTTGTGTGTGTGTGTGCGCCTGTGTGTCTGTGCGCGCGTGCGTGTGTGTGTGTGTGTGTGTGCGCGCGCGCGTGTGTGTGTGTATGTATGTTGTTGTGTGTCTGTGTTTGTGTGTGTGTGTGTTGGGCGCGGGGGGTGGGGCTGTAGGTGTTCTGTACGTCGTCCGATCTGGTTCATTAATCAATCACGTCGTAAGCAGAGAAGAAAAGACGGCTCGGAGCATTGGCTGAAAGATCCACAGGAATTATTTCAACTTGTGGTTTTCATTCATAATCCACGTCATTCATTAGTTTCGCAGTTTAAGTAAATTCGCTTTAGGAACTTACGTGCTGTATTATTTTAATAAACCCGCTTCTATACGTGCTATGGCATTATATTTCGTGTATAATTTTCTCGTATGTATATCACATTTATTTCATTTACAAGCCGAACATGTTACATGTAATTTCCCAGGACAAGTAACTGTAGCTGCACCAACACGTGCATTTATACACTGTCACATAGGACATTTAGGGGGGAGCTGAATAATGGGGTTAACTAGTTTTTTACACTAAATGTATACAATTGTGCACAATTTATAAATGCTATAACATGCAACACATGTTGCAGCTCATGTGGAGCGCCCAAATATTCATTTAAAAAATGTCACAGATTCGGTGTCACGCCATCCATCCAATGTCAGGTCGGTGATTGGCTATTGCGAGCCTTTTAATTCCAGGGACGGCAGCACAATTAATTTAATTTACTCGGGGCAGTGCGTCAACGTGGTGGGGGAGTGATTGTTGCATTCGGAGAAGTGCATTCCCACTCAATAGATTAACGATCTCTGGAAAATGAGTGTATATATGATCCCTGCAAAATGAGTGCCTATCCTTCTGTTGCAACTGGTATAACTAACTCAAAAATAAAATATGGGTCTCATATAAGAAGTACCAGAATCGTACAGCTTTACATAGAAATAGTACACACCTAGTGGCTCATGCTCGTTCAGTTTCGAAACTTGCCGTTTTCTAACTAGAAATGAAGTCCACAAGAGCTAAATAAATAAAACACAAAATATGAACATTTCTGGAGTAACTCACAGGTAAGGCAGCATCTCTGGGACCGCCTTTCCGTTCACTTCAGATCCGTATAGTTTATTGTGACGTGTACCGAGGGTTAGTGAAACACATTAGTTGCGTGCTAACCAGTCAGCAGAAAGACAAAACATAATTACAATCGAGCCATTTATAGTGTATAGATACATAATAAGGACATTACGTTTCAAGAATGGAGATTTAAGAGTGTAGAGCGATTGTAACGTGTGTTTGTAGAGCTGCTTTTGTATCTTCTGCGCACATAGTCGCCTGGGTTGTACGCCATCTTGCTCAAGTTCTGCCAGACGCAGGAGTGTATTAGTAGAGGGAATTTGATCGGATCTCTGTTGAAGGACCAAACCCAGGGTGTTGCGGCTTTTCTAATGGGGATTGGAGGTGTAGACGGACTGGGCGTTCATTATGAACGTGAGGTAGTGGAGAACTGGAACTTGAAATATATTAAGGAATTGAAGGGCGTGTGAGATATCTTGTACGTTGGTGGGAGCGACTGGGCAAGAAGAGATAGGACGGATCGAGTTAGGTGACGATGTGTTCCGTGGGTCAGGCAGTGGTTTGCCGGGCGTATTCCTGTCTGTGGATTTTCGTGAGGAAATATAGACACAATGCAAGGCCGGGGAACGATGAGGTTGAAGGCTGCGTTTATTTCTGAATAAATAAATCCTGAATAAATATGTTTTGATATAGATTATCCGTAAAACATGATGGGTGCAGTGGGTTGGTAACAAATTAGCGACAGGGGGGCGTTAAAATGAACAGTTAAAATAATATAATTACAGTAAATTATTTACAATAAATATAACCGATCAATAGCTCAGTCCGTTTTAACCAAACTAATCTCCCGATGGCCCAGCACTCCCCCTCCCATTCCCAATCTAACCTTTCTGTCCTGGGCCTCCTCTGTTGCCAGAGTGAGGCCCAGCGCAAATTGGAGGAACAGTACCTCATATTTCTCTTGGGTAGTTTACACCCCAGCGGTATGAACATTGACTTATCTAATTTTAGATAACCCTTGCTTTCTCCCTCCTTCCGATCCCTCTTCCCATCCCCCAATATCCCCCCCCCCCCCCCAGCTCATTACCATGCGTAGTATGTTGACCACCTAGTTCAGGTGGTTATTTGAGCTCCCAACAAAGATTTGGAAGTCCTTTCAATGACTTACATACCATAGACGATGGCTGCAGATTATGACGATCTGCATATGTGCACGAGGGGCTCACTCAGGCACTCACTGCCACTCCGCCATTCACCCGTTGCACTCCTGATCTAGTTAGAAATGTAATCGGAGTTGCCGGCTATCCACGTACCTATTTACCGCACACATCTCAGGAATATAGCCGCACTTACTGTAAAAAGTTCACAACCAGATTCCACCCTCCATTACAGATAACAGGTTTGAATACTAGACGCTGTCTGGGAGGATACATCATTCCAGCCGTGCATTAAACGGTTAGGTTAGTAGGTTTATCAATTTCGCGTTTGGCGAGACACATTGAATTGCAATGCTTTGCCTGCTATCCAAACAATTCATATGTACCTCACATAAACACATTCAAGGCAAACTCAAGTGCAATACCTCTGGGAGGAGGTACCGCAGCATGAAGAGCGGGACAACCAGGTTCTGCAACAGCTTCATCCCCCAGGCCATAAGATTACTGAACAATCAAAAAAACCGAGGCTAGAACTTTTAAAATATCGACACTTTTTTTTAAAAAAACTTTTTATATATATTTATTTTACAGAACCATGCAGATGAGGCATTTTTATGGACGCACCTAGCACTTTTACTTTTACTATTTACCTGATTGGAGAGTCAAATGCAACGAAATTTCGTTCAAGGTGCACTGTGTCTAGGTGTATATCTGAATGACAATAAAGTTTTCATTCATTCATTCATTCATTCATTCAATACACGGGAAGATGCAGAGCGTAAAGTATACAGATATCGGCATTGTAGCGCACCAGTTCAATGGAAAAGTGTATATGTCCAGATTAGGCTATATATTTGAGACTACAGGAGGTCTCTTCATACGGCTGATAAGAAATTGTCACTCAGTCCGACGATAAGCTCTTTAAAACTTCCATATCAGCTAGCGGACTGGGGGTAGGCGGTGGGAGGAGAGGAAGGAATGGTCGAGGTAGGACAGGTCATTGATTATGCTGGCTGTTTTTTCCGAGACAACGTGAAGCGTAGCTGGAGTCAATGGTGGGAAGTCCATTCTGTGTGATGGAATGCTTTACTTAGCAATGTTACAACATTTTGATATTGAAACAATCAAGTCTGCAACTTATCTCATCAGATATAGCATAGAAAGAAGGTTAATTTGACCCCTAAATCACTTTCATATCATCAGTATTAAACAGGTTATGGCCATTTTCATACTCGGAAATTAGCATCTTGTTCCCTATTGCTTTCCCATTGATTTAACACAAAACGCTGTGATCAAGGACAGAGAAAAGCCCATAACTCTCTTAAAAATTAAGAGAACTGAAATAAATGTTCAGTTATTACAGATTGAAGCAATCTGAACCAAATATTAAACAAGCTTACTTGGATGACCTGACATTAAAGCATATAATTAGATAGTTACCTAAGTGTAGCTAATTACAAAATCCAATTACTAGATCTAAATATATATCCATTTCTAAAGAAAAGATTAACATTTTTAAATAGCATAAGTGTCTAAATAACATTCACACAAGAATCCACAATATAACGTGATTTTTAAATCTCATTGTCATGGATTTACAAGCCAAATAGAAGGAATTTAGTGTTGAATTCCCGTAAATTAACGGCCAATGTAATCATCTTACGAGTGGGTTTTGAGGAACGTTGCGGCTGTGGTGAATTTAAACCCCATATCGGCAGGAAATATACTGCCGGTTCGTATGGGTCCTAAATCACCGTTTCGCAACAAAAATGTGGATTAAAGGCATCTTAAGAAGCACTTTTATACATAAAATAAACGGCTTTCCTTTACCTGTGCAGTACGTGAAATCCGTGCCCGTTGTCGGCGTTGACGGCTTTAGAAGCTGATTTTCATATTACCCCAGCGCTGAACTTGTTGGGCGATTTAAAAAAAAATCACGGCCGTCGGAATAAGTGGTAGACCTTCAGCGCCGCTGAATGTAAGTTTTGTAACATACATACTTTACATCGACAGTAAAGTGCAATTTTGTTTGGTCGTGGCCAGTGCTGTTTCTAAATGTGATGCAAACCGACAAGACGTTTTATTTGCTTTGGTGCTACCTCCTGCACCCACACACAAGTAACTGAATTCATCCCCTTCACCACTAACTTCCATCCGGCACCCAAATACACCTGGACCATTTCCGACACTTCCCTACAATTTCTTGACGTCACAATCTCCAACGCAGATGATATTCTGACCGACATCCACTATACACCTACTGACCCCCATGGCTATCTAGACTACTCTTCTTCCCAAACTGCTTCCTGTAAGGACTCCATCTCCTACTCCCAATTCCTCCATATACGCCGCATCTGTTCCCAGGATGAGGTGTTCCACACCATGGCATCGGAAATATCCACATTCTCCAGCGAACCCCACGACAGATGAGGCTCTCACCAGGGTCTCTTCCATACCCCGTGCTCTCTCTCCCCACATCCCATCGTCACAAGGGCAGAGTCCCCCTAGTCCTCACCTTTCGCCCAACTGGCCGTCACATACAACAAATAGTCCTCCGGCATTTTCGCCACCTCCAACGTGACACCAGCACTCGCCACATTTTCCCAACCCCCCCCCCCCCCCTGCTTTCCGGAAAGACCGCTCCCTCCGTAGTCTCTTCACTTCCCTCTCCCCGGGCACTTTCCCTTGCAACCGCAAGAGGTGTTACACCTGTCGATTTACCTCCTCCCTCGACTCCATTCAAGGACCCAAGCAGTCGGTGCATGTGCGACAGAGGTTCACCTGCATCTCTTCCAACCTCCATCAGAAACTTCACCGGCACCTCCTCTAACTATTGCATCCGCTGCTCTAGATGTCTGCTGATCTACATCATTGACGATCGCTTCGCCGAACATCTCCGCATTAACCAATTTGATCTCCCGGTGACTCAGCACTTCAACTCTCCCTCCCATTCCGAATCAGACCTCTCTATCCTGGGCGGCCTCCATAGCCAGAGTGAGGACCACCGGAAATTGGAGGAACCGCACCTCATATTCCGCTTGGGCAGTCTGCACCCTAATGGCATAAACATTGAATTCACCAATTTTCGGTAGCCCTTACTAGCTCCTCCCCTTCTCACATCTCCCTCAGCCATCGGGATCTTCCTCTTCCTTCTTCCTTTCTTCTCCTCACCCCCCCCCCCCCCCCACATCAGCCTGAAGAAGGGTTTCGACCCGAAATGTTGCTATTTCCTTTGCTCCTTAGATGCTGCTGCACCCTCTGAGTTTCTCCAGCACCTTTGTCTACTTTCGATTTTCCAGCATCTGCAGTTCCTTCGTAAGCATGACGTTTTATGCCTCCGCAGCACCAAACAATATCCTTCTACTAACACGTCCCACCGCCTACCGCAGCTAGTCTGCACTCTCAACCACTTTTCATTTCAATGTTATCATTTCCCCGCTTCCTCCAAATAAAAGGGACCCACCTATACCTGCATCCTTGCAGGGCACGCCGAAAAATCTCTGTTGCAGAGGTACATTGGCACAATCCCAGAACTCTATTTTCCCTATATTAATGACTGCATCGGAGCTGCCTTCAGGAAGCCATGCTGAACACGTGGCATTCATTAATTTGTCTACCAGTTTTAAACATAGATTGAAATTCACCTCGAGCATCTCCGACAATTCTCCTCCGCTTTCTTAGTCGCCGACTCTATCACAGGAGATCGATTATCGACCGACGTCTATTGCACACCGAATGACTGGCAATACTAAAGAAACTACGCTTCTTCCCACCCTGACTCGAGCACAGACACCCAATTCCCCTCATACGCCGCATCTGCGCCCTAGTTGAAGTTCTCCCTACCGGGACATCTCTCTATTCCGCATACTTAACTTCGCGCTCTCACACAGTTCCGCTCTTGCTACCTATCCTGACAGTCGTAAAAAGCACAGAGTTCCCCCAGTCGTTATCCTTCACCCGTCAGCTGTCTCATACAGCACACAATCCTCCAACGATATTACCATATCCAACGGGATACCACGACTAGTCACATCACCGCATATCCACCCTTTCGAGGGACAACATATAGATTGTGTTGCTGCACTTGCGGATGCAGGACAATTGCCTGGGGCGGGGCTGCTTTGGTGAGAAGGGATATGCTAACCACTGAGTTGCGGAGGGAACGGTCTCTGCGGAAAGAGGAAACATTGAAAACATAGAAAATGTTTCCCTCGACTCTGACAGTCCTTTCGGGTGAACCAAAGGTTCAACTGCACCTCCTCCAATCTCATCTGCAGTATCCTCTGTTCTAGGTGTGGAATTCTATATATCTGCAAAATCGTTTCGCTGAATACCTTCGCTCAATCCACGATATCCTGGATGGAAATACGTTAACTCTCCTTCCCATTCCCATACTGATCTCTCGGTCCTGGGCCCTTCACCTCTGTCAGTGAGGCAAAAGATCAATTGCTGGATCATCATATTTCGCTTGAGAATGAAATGAATATTGATTTATCCACCTTCAAGTAACCCTCGTATTCCCTTTCTCACCGTCCTTCCCCCAACCAAATCATCCGGCCTGTTTCACTATCGTCCTACTTAGTTGCACTATTTTACTCGTTAGTTTCGCTCGTTATCTTTGTCACCGCTGCCAACAATAGAAGATTGTGGGCTCACGGTGCTTGTTTGATTTGTCATGTTGAATACCTTTCATTCATTTGTTCTTTTTGCCTCTTCATAGCTTTCGTTTCCCTATCCCCGATTCTCAGTCTGATGAATGGGCTCGCACGAAACGTCAACTATTTATTTTCACCAGAGATGCTGCCTGACGCTCTGGCATTTTGTGTATATCTTTGGTGTAAACGAGCATTTCCAGTTCCTTCCTACACAATCCTCCCCCCCCCCCCCCCCCCCCCCCCCTCCCTCCTCCCCCGCACTAGAGGAGGGGGAGCGAGTGCTTGAGTATGAGGGGAAATGAGCCGCATCTGCGCAGTTAGGTGCTATGGGTTAGCAGTGGAATATTGCGTTGTGGAACGGGTTACGTTGGGGGACCAGGCCTCCCGTCAGACTAGGACCCAGCGGGTCCCATTTAGTCTAGTTAGTAATATTAATAGATAAACATTTGTTTTTTAACAATGTACTCCATTTCAGTTCCTCCTCTTGTCGTTTTCGTCGTCATTTGCATATTCCACCAATCTATGCAAGTCGCAGGACCATAAAACTACAAGTTATAGCTGCAGAATAAACACATTCGGCCAATCAAATCCAATCCGCATTTAATCGTGTTTTCCCTCGCAACCTCATCTATTGCCTTTATCAGGTAACCTTTGACGCACTTACTAAACAATAGGTCATTGCAACTGTGTCTCATATTTCTGACACCAGTGATTTCTCAGTCAACACTCTCGTTCCCTTCCAGTTCTTGGTTCTTGGTTCTTGGTTTCTTGGTCCTCCAAAATATTCCAAATGGAATTTAAATACAGTATTTGGTCTTTTGCTGCATGATTACTTTTCCCTAGTCCACACGAAGGGAGGGAGATTAAAATGTGACCTAGCACTGCCTTTCATCAGAATAATAATCTAAAACAATCTCTGTCCATATGTATATGTACATTAATCTTCAAATGCAACAAGTTGGAATTTGCTTTCACCCAATCATACACATATTTTTGAGATTAAGAATACATACGTTTTCTGTTGAAAGGCAGTGCTTGGTCACATTTTCTAATTTAATTTGATACCTTATAATATACGAATTTATCCATTATCCAATCGTTCTTCAAATGTGGCCTAATATTTAACGTTGTCGTGTCTAACATAAAGCAGCTATTCTCTTCTTCATGTCTGCGTGGTTCTCCTTTCTGTAAATTATTGACTTCAAGCTAAAGTGAATTATCTCATAATTTGCTAACTTTTCCTCAATGACAGGTGACATTCAACAAGATTGGTGAACCTTTTCCTATTACATATCATTTATGTCCCAAAGACGTTCTCCACACTGCCCGGGCAAATCATGATATGCCCACTTGTAATATTGATAAATATCCCGTTTGAGTAATGCATCTCTCTCACCGCATACATTCCCCTACGTTCTGCTCGGTCTTGCATTATCAGTATAGAAACATAGAAACATGGAAATTAGGTGCAGGAGAAGGCCATTCGGCCCTTGGAGCCTGCCCCGCCATTCAACATGATCATGGCTGATCATCCAACTCAGTATCCCTTATCACTCCATACCCCCTGATCCCATTTGCCAAAAGGGCCACATCTAACTCCCTCTTAAATGTAGCCAATGAACTAGCCTCAACTACCTTATGTGGCAGAGTATTCTGTCAGGTCTCGCGTTTGATCTAGTTTCTGTTTCTTATTGGTTTTTAGTATTAGAGTTTGCATTCTTGTTTTATTTTGGTGTCTCACATCTCCTCTTGTTTCAGGTCCCATTTCCTGTCAGGTCGTTTACCCTCATGTGATTGTTGGCCACGCCCTGATGTGTTTCACCTGTGTCTCGTTATCCCCTGCTGGTCTGTTGGCCACACCCTGATGTGTTTCACCTGTGTCTCGTTATCCCCTGCTAGTCTGTATTTAAGCCTTTTGTGTTTTAGTTCCCATTGCCAGTTCGTTGTGTATGCTACTTGGTATCACCTCGTTCCAGCTCTCGAAATCTTGTGACCTTGTGATCTCGACCTTTGCCTGTATTTTCGACCACTGGTTCTTGCCTGCTCCTATATGGTACTGTTGCCTCTGTTTTGCCTACCTGTGTACTGACTTGGACCGATTAAACGCCGAAGACTGATCTGCCCTGTGTCTGAGCCTGCATTTGTGTCCTCCTCCTCGTTCAGTTCTGACAGTACGAACTGGCCAACAATGGACTCAGCGGGCTCTGATCCTTTTCGTGCAGCGCTCCAGAAGCAAGAGGAGCGCATCTCGCATTACGAGGGTCAACTCTCCTCGATCGTCGCCGGGTTCCCAGATCTCGGCGAGCGTCAGCAGGGGTTCCAGGCAGACATCGGTTCACAGGTGAACACTTTAAGTTCTCGGTTTGAAGACCTGGTTACTCGGCTGAATTCTTTGTTTCCTGCTGTGGCTCCCGTGCCTACCGAGTCTGTTTCCTTGTCTGTGTCTCCAGGAGCTCCGATGGCCGCGGCTGCTGCAGCATCTCCATTCGTCCACCTGGCAAGACCGGAACACTTTTCGGGGGAATCGGAGAAATATAGACCTTTTTTGATTCAGTGTGGACTGCATTTCCAACTTCAAGCGGCTTCCTTTTCATTAGAACGCTCAAGGGTAGCCTTTATCATCACGCACCTGTCGGGTAGGGCGGAGGCTTGGGCCACGGCGGAGTGGTCTCGGAATTCTCCTGTTTGCCAGACATCGGTCCAGTCAGCCTACAGCGCCACCTGCATCTTCGGAGGAGCCCATGCAGGTGGGACGAGCCAAACTCAGTCCGGAGGAACGGCAGCGCCGCCTAAGGGAAATGAGGTGTTTTTACTGTGGTAAACTGGGACATTTGTTGAACAGCTGTTCAGTAAAAGACAAAGCTCACCAATGAAAGAGAGGACATTGGTGAGTTGTACCACTCCTATGAGCCGTTCCTCTCGTCCATTGTCGACGGTACAATTGTTGGTGCATTCCCAGTGGCACTCCCTGCAGGCTTTGGTTGATTCTGGGGCAGATGAGAACTTCATGGACATTCGCTTGGCTGATGAATTGAAGCTGGAACGTGAACAGCTTCAAGATCCTATGGAGGCTAGTGCACTGGATGGGCGCCTACTGTACAGGGTAATTCACCGAACTCAACCTGTTCAACTCATCGTGGCAGGTAATCACCTGGAGACCATCAGTTTTCATCTCCTCGACTGTCCTCTTCATCCTCTGGTTTCGGGGCTCCCTTGGCTGTCTTACCATAATCCTCACATGAACTGGGGTACTGGGGAAGTAATTTCTTGGGGGAATAACTGTACACTCATCTATCTGCATGATTCTTCTCCTGAGTCTATGAAGGATCCGTCAAGGAGCAGTTTGCTGGGTTCTTCCAGGACCACCCTCCGGCAGCCTCCCCGTTCAAGGGAGGAGGATTTTCCAGATCTCACCAAGGTTCCCTCATATTATCTAGACCTAAAGGAGGCGGTCAACAAGGCCAAGGCCACATCTCTTCCGCCGCATAGACCGTACGACTGCTGCATCGACCTTCTGCCAGGTACAGCGCCTCCTAAGGGCCATCTCTACTCCTTGTCTTCACCTGAGCGGCTCGCCATGGAAAAGTACATTGACGATGCCCTTGCTGCTGGGATCATCAGACCTTCTTCTTCACCTGCAGGAGCTGGATTCTTCTTTGTGGATAAGAAGGATGGAACACTTCGGCCCTGCATTGACTACAGAGGACTCAATGACATTACTGTTAAGAACAGATACCCTCTTCCTCTTATCTCCTCTGCATTTGAACTGTTAAAAGACGCTGCAGTATTCACTAAGTTAGATCTTAGAAATGCGTATCATCTGGTGAGGATAAGGGACGGGGATGAATGGAAAACTGCGTTTAACACACCCAGTGGTCATTATGAATATCTGGTCATGCCGTTTGGTCTTACTAATGCTCCAGCAGTTTTTCAAGGCATGGTTAATGATGTATTACGGGACATGCTGAACCGATTTGTGTTTGTGTACCTTGATGACATTTTGATTTTTTCTCCAGACGAGACTTCCCATGTGCAGCATGTACACCAGGTGCTAGAACGTTTGCTCCTGAATGATCTGTTTGTGAAAGCTGAGAAATGTGAATTTCATGTTAACACTGTTCAATTCCTTGGTTATGTTGTATCACCTGCTGGTATACAGATGGACCCGAGCAAGGTCAGTGCTGTGGCCACCTGGCCTACACCCTCCAGTCGTAAGCGACTTCAGGGGTTCCTTGGGTTTGCTAATTTTTATAGGAAGTTTATCCGGAACTTTAGTGTCACTGCTGCACCACTCCATGCTCTTACCTCACCCCACGTGCCTTTCTCTTGGTCCTCTCAAGCAGAAACTGCATTTAGGAGACTCAAGAGGTGCTTCTCCTCAGCCCCCATCCTGGTTCACCCTGACCCGTCACTCCAGTTCGTGGTTGAGGTGGACGCCTCGGGTGTGGGCATCGGGGCCGTACTCTCACAGAAATCCCCCACAGATGGTCGATTACATCCCTGCGCTTTCCTCTCAAAGAAGCTTTCTCCTGCTGAGAGAAATTACGATGTGGGTAACCGTGAACTGTTAGCGGTTAAAACAGCCTTGGAGGAATGGAGACATTGGTTGGAGGGTACCAAGCAGCCGTTTCTAGTTTGGACAGACCACAAAAACCTGGAATACATCAAGTCAGCCAAACGCCTCAACTCGCGCCAAGCAAGGTGGGCTCTCTTCTTTAATCGATTTGATTTTGTACTGTCTTACCGCCCTGGTGCCAAGAATGGCAAACCTGATGCTCTCTCCAGACAGTTTGATCCTGACCCATCCCCTAAGGTTTCAACTCCCATTCTGCCTGCTTCCTGTTTTGTTGGGGCGGTTACTTGGGGGATTGAGAAGAGAGTTTCCGAGGCAACTGCTGGTGTTCAGGCACAACTAGGGTGTCCTTCTAATCGTCTGTTTGTTCCCGAGTCTCTTCGTTCACAGGTGATTCACTGGGCTCATACGTCTCGGATCTCCTGTCATCCTGGTGTCCGCCGAACCCTGTTTGTGGCCAAACAGCGGTTTTGGTGGCCTTCCATGGAGAGGGGGATTAAGGAGTACGTCGCCGCCTGCAGTATTTGTGCTCAGAACAAGACCTCCCGTCGGGCCGCCTTTGGCCTCCTGAATCCGCTGCCTGTCCCCTCACGCCCCTGGTCAGACATCTCCATGGACTTTGTCACGGGCTTGCCCTCTTCTGAAGGTAACACCTCAGTCATGACTGTAGTGGACAGATTTTCTAAAATGGTCCCTTTCATTGCGTTGCACAAGCTTCCCTCCGCCAAGAAGACGGCAGAGGTCATGCTGTCTCATGTTTTTCGCATTCATGGATTTCCCAGAGACATTGTGTCTGACCGGGGGCCTCAGTTCGTGTCCAGGTTTTGGAAGGAGTTTTGTTCTCTGTTGGACGCCACGGTCAGCCTTACATCTGGTTATCACCCGGAATCCAATGGACAGACTGAACGCCTTAACCAGGAATTGGAGACAGGACTGCGGTGCTTGGTGGCACAGAACCCTTCAACTTGGAGCAAACACCTTATTTGGGTGGAGTATGCACACAACACACTTCCTTGCTCATCCTCTGGTCTCTCTCCATTCCAGTGTGCCTATGGTTATCAACCGCCATTGTTCCCTGCTGTGGAGAAGGAGTCCAGTGTGCCCTCCGCTCAGGCTCTCGTCCGTCGCTGTCGCAAGGTTTGGAATGGGGCTCGTCAGATGCTGTTGCGCAGTTCTGCGCGTTACAAGAGGATGGCTGACCGTGGAAGAACGCCGGCTCCAGTATACTCGCCTGGTCAAAGGTTGTGGCTCTCCACTCGAGACTTACCGCTGAGGGTGGAATCCCGGAAGCTGGCTCCTCGTTTTGTTGGTCCTTTCCCCATATCGAAGGTCATCAATCCTGTGGCGGTTCGTCTCAAACTCCCCCGTGCCATGAGGGTCCACCCTACTTTCCATGTCTCCCGTCTGAAGCCATTTAAGGAGAGTCCTCTGGTCCCTGCCTCCACACCCCCTCCGCCCCCCGGTTCCTTGATGGGGGTCCAGTGTTTACGGTCAGTCGGTTGCTGGGGATGCGCCGGCGTGGTCGTGGTTGTCAGTATCTTGTGGATTGGGAGGGGTATGGACCTGAGGAGCGGTCTTGGGTGCCAGCTCGCAACATATGCGAGCCGGAACTTATCAGGGACTATCGGCGCCAACATCCTGAAGATCCTGGGCCGTCAGGAGCCGGCCGTGGAGGGGGGGGGGGGGGGGGGGGGTACTGTCAGGTCTCGCGTTTGATCTAGTTTCTGTTTCTTATTGGTTTTTAGTATTAGAGTTTGCATTCTTGTTTTATTTTGGTGTCTCACATCTCCTCTTGTTTCAGGTCCCATTTCCTGTCAGGTCGTTTACCCTCATGTGATTGTTGGCCACGCCCTGATGTGTTTCACCTGTGTCTCGTTATCCCCTGCTGGTCTGTTGGCCACGCCCTGATGTGTTTCACCTGTGTCTCGTTATCCCCTGCTAGTCTGTATTTAAGCCTTTTGTGTTTTAGTTCCCATTGCCAGTTCGTTGTGTATGCTACTTGGTATCACCTCATTCCAGCTCTCGAAATCTTGTGACCTTGTGATCTCGACCTTTGCCTGTATTTTCGACCACTGGTTCTTGCCTGCTCCTATATGGTACTGTTGCCTCAGTTTTGCCTACCTGTGTACTGACTTGGACCGATTAAACGCCGAAGACTGATCTGCCCTGTGTCTGAGCCTGCATTTGTGTCCTCCTCCTCGTTCAGTTCTGACAAATTCCAGAGATTCACCACTCTCTGTGTGAAAAATGTTGTTTTCTCATCTCGGTCCTAAAAGACTTCCCCCTTGTCCTTAAACTGTGACCCCTTGTTCTGGACTTCCCCAACATCGGGAACAATCTTCCTGCTTCTAGCCCGTCCAACCCGTTAAGAATTCTGTGAGTTTCTATAAGAACCCCCCTCAATCTTCTAAATTCTAGCGAGTACTTGCCGAGTCCATCAATTCTTTCTTCATATGAAAGTCCTGACATCCCAGGAATCAGTCTGGTGAACCTTCTCTGTACTCCCTGCAAAGCAGGAATGTATTTCCTCAGATTAGGAGACCAAAACTGTACGCAATACTCCAGGTGTGGTCTCACCAAGACCCTGTCCAACTGTAATAGAATCTCCCTGCTCCTATACACAAATCCTTTTGCTATGGATGCTAACATACCATTCGCTTTCCTCACTGCCTGCTGCACCTGCATGCCTACTTTCAATGACTGGTGTACCATGACACCCAGGTCTCGTTGCATCTCTCCTTTTCCTAATCGGCCACCATTCAGATAATAGTCTACTTTCCGGTTTTCGCCACCAAAGTGGATAACCTCACATTTATCCACATTATACTGCATCTTCCATGCATTTGCCCACTCATTCAACCTATCCAAGTCACATTGCTGCCTCCTAGCATCCTCTTCACAGATAACACTGCCCCCAGCTTCGTGTCATCCGCAAACTTGGATGTGTTGCATTCAATTCCCTCGTCCTATCCTCTAGGGCCTTAAATATAACGTCCGCCAATAAGTTCCTAGTCAGAGAGAGTCATATAGTCATAGAGTGATACAGTATATAAACAAGCCCTTCGGCACAACTTGCCCAAAGCGATCAACATCTACATTAATCCCAGCTACACTAGTACCCCCTGCCCGAGTTTTGTCAAAATCCCTCCAAACCCGTCCTCTCCGTATACCTGTCTAACTGTTTGTTAAATATTGGGATTGTCCCTGGTTAAAGTACATCCTCTGTCAGCTTGTTCAATTTACCAACACCCTTTGTTAAAAATAGTTACATCCCAGATTCCTATTAATTTCAGCCCTTACTTTAATCATATGATCTCTGGTTCTCTATTCATATACTCTGGGCAAGAGACGCTTTGCACCTAGCCGATATATTCCTCTTAAGAATTAATACAACCAAATACGATCACCCGTCATCGCCTTTCCTCCAACTAATAGTCCCAGCCTACTCAACCTCTCCATGTATCTCAGACCGTCTAGCACTGTCAACATCCGTGTACGATAGGATACGATACGATGAAACATTATTCATCCCCGGAGGGAAATTAGTCTGCAAAACGTCACAACACACAAGGTACACAACAACTTGAAATGAAAAATGAAAACAAAAATAAAAATACAAGCGACTGTCGGCTGGTTGCCGTGTGCACAACACCCTCACCGGAACAAATGAACAAACAAACAAACACAGACGCTGGTCAGAGGATTGTAAGCTAGAGTGCCTCTCCCCCTCCCCCACGCCGGGTCCCCATTGTCTTCCACTTCCCCCTCACGCTCATCGACCGCGAGGCCCCACCGCCACCGAGGCCCATGGTGCCGCCGATGCACCCGCTGCCGCCGCCGAGTCTCCCACTGCCGTGGACGAGTCTGCTATCGCCGCCACCCGTTGAGGCTACTTCGGCACAGACAGACCTCGTTGTCCGGCTTCACTGCTGTCCTCTGGAAAGCGTGTGGGGACGAGTCAGACCCACCGGGGCGCTTTCCGGTCGTCGGCCGTCGTTCTGGTCGTCAACGCTGGGGTTGTTCGACGAGTGGATCCGGCCCGTGATCCTCCCCGAAATACTGCCGCCGCGCGCACAGCTCCACTTGGACAAATCTTCTCCATATCGGTTCCAGCTTGACAACAGCTTTCCTATAACAGTCGTGCCTACAAATGAACAAAATACTGTACATTCAGCCTCACCAATTAGGCTGTGGGCCGAGCATCGAAAATGTGTCTAGAAATCAATTTTCGTGACCCACGTCTCGGAACTACATGAAATTTTGCCCAGATTTAGATGAAATATAATTGAGAAGGAAGTCATAACACGTCAATGCCATAGTGCCATAGAAGTGCCATAGAAGTGCCAGGCTGCGAGAAGGCTAAGGCAGGAAATTGCGTAACCCAAACTCGCCCTCCTCCCAGAGCAGCCCAAATTTGGAGCTGGAGCCTCTTTGGGGCCGGCTGCGGGCTCCGTACTGTGCCCCGCAGCGCGTCCATCTCGGCCACCATGCCCTTCTGGTGTTGGCGATGGAGGGGGGCAGCACTGCCTTGCACGTCGCTCCGGCCGTCTTCAGCACCCAGATAGCGCTAGCTCCATCAGACCGCGCGCTGGCTTGCTGCAACACCGGCTGGCTATCTGACAACCACACCGACTCCTCGCAGCATCACCGGAGGCCCGGCCCAACCCTCACCTTGGGGGGGGGGGGCGGAGAGAAGGAGCGAGAAGGGGAGGGGTGCAGAATGCTGGTAGACATTGTGGAGACACTTTTAAGAATGATAATAAAGTTTAACGGGCATTTTACCTACCGGTCAGTCTTCCTTGGTCCTGAAAACTCCAATGAGCCAATCAAAGTACGCAGTCAGCGAAGATTGGCTACAGCTGCCCTCGACTGCCTGTAACCAAATAGTGACGGCACTCCACTGCACTATGAGTTAAAAAGAACCATGCCGACCACATTTGACTCGCGTAAAATGTTTCAACATGCTGAACAGAAAAAAAGCAGCCTGCCAAAGGACTGGGAGAATTTCACAGTCCAGCAGAGGAGGATAAAGGGCTTAATTAGGAAAGGGAAAATAGATTATGAAAGGGCTTAATTACGAAAGGGAAAATAGATTATGAAAGAAAACTGGCAGGGAACATAAAAACTGACAGCAAATGTTTTAATATATATGTGTATAGAATAAATATGTTAGTTAAAACAAATGTAGGTCCCTTGCAGTCATAAACAGGTGAATTGATCATGGGGAACAAGGAAATGGCAGAACAATTGAATAACTACTTTGGTTCTGTCTTCACTAAGGAATACATAAATAATCTGCTGGATATAACAGGCGACCGGGAGTCAAATGAGATGGAGGAACTGAGTGATATCCAGGTTAGCCGGGAAATTGTGTTAGGTAGATTGAATGGATTAAGGCCCATACATCCCAAGGGCCAGATAGGCTGCATCCCAGAGTACTTAAGGAAGTAGCCCCGGAAACAGTGGATGCATTAGTGATAATTTTTTTAAACTCTTTAGATTCTGGAGTAGTTCCTGAGGATTGGAGTGTATCTAATGTAACCACACTTTTTAAAAAGGGATGGAGAGAAAGATGGGATAGCAGCGCATTTGGAAAGTGGTGAAATCATTGGACGAAGTCAGCATAGATTCACGAAAGATAAATCATGTCTGACGAAACTAATATAATTTTTCGAGGATGTAACTAGTAGAGTGGATAAGGGAGAATAAGTGGATGTGTTATACCTGGACTGTAACTGGTAGAGTGGATAAGGGAGAACCAGTGAATGTGTTATATCTGGACTTTCAGAAGTCTTTCGACCAGGTCCCACATAAGAGATTAGTATACATACTTAAAGCACACGGTATTGAGCGTTCAGTATTGATGTGGATAGAGAACTGGCTGGCAGACTGGAAGCAAAGTGTAGGATAACCGGGTCCTTTTCAGAATGTCAGGCGGTGATTGTTGGGGTACCTCAAGGCTCAGTGCTGGGACCCCAGCTATTTACAATATATATTAATGATTTGGACGAGGGAATTGAATGCAACATCTCCAAGTTTGCGGCTGACACGAAGCTGGGGGGCAGTATTAGCTGTGATGAGGATGCTAGGACGCTCCAATGTGACTTGGATAGGTTGGGTGAGTGGGTAAATGCATGTTAGAGGCAGTATTATGTGGATAAATGTGAGGTTATCCACTTTGGTGGCAAAACAGGAAAGTAGACTATTATCTGAATGGTGACCGATTAGGAAAAGGGGAGATGCAACGAGACCTGGGTGTAATGGTACACCAGTCATTAAAAGTAGGCATGCAGGTGCAGATGGCAGTGAAGAAAGCGAGTGGTATGTTAGCATTCATAGCAAAATGATTTGAGGATAGGAGCAGGGAGGTTCTACTGCAGTTGTAAAAGGACTTGGTGAGACCACACCTGGATTATTGCGTACAGTTTTGGTCTCCTAATCTGAGGAAACACATTCTTGCCGTAGAGGGAGTACAGAGAAGGTTCACCAAACTGATTCCTGGGATGGCAGGACTTTCATATGAAGAAAGACAGGATAGACTTGGCTTGTACTCGCTAGAATTTAGAAGTTTGAGAACTTACAAAATTCTCAAGGTGTTGGACAGGCTAGATGCAGGAAGATTGGTCCCAATGTTGGGGAAGTCCAGAACAAGCAGTCACAGTTTAAGGATAAGGGGGAATTTTTTTAGGACCGAGATGAGAAAAACATTTTTCACACTGAGAGTGGTGAATCTCTGGAATTCTCTGTCACAGAAGGTAGTTGAGACCAGTTCATTGACTATATTTAAGAGGGAGTTAGATGTGGCCCTTGTGGCTAAAGGGATCAGGGGGTATGGAGAGAAGGCAGGTTCAGGATACTGAGTTGGATGATCAGCCATGATCATATTGAATGGCGGTACAGGTTCGAAGGACCGAATGGCCTACTTCTGCACCTATTTTCTTTGTTTCTATGTTTCTAACAATTTCCCGCGACATAGCTGAGGCCACGAGTATTCGGGCACTTCCCTCGAGCATGAAGGAGAGTTCCAGTGACCTCATAGGAGGTCATAGGACCTCGTGTCGACCATGCTGCGAGTTTGAGTCGAGGGCAAACTCTTCTAAACTCGCAGATTAGGTCGCTGCAGTGGGACAGCCCCTTAAGACTCCTATCTATCCGTTACAGCTTTTCTTTAAACACCATAATCCTATCCAAACTCATCTCCAAGTTCCTGGACCCAGGAAACGGCTCCACCCTCTGCCAGTCGTTCTGCAACTTTCTGACTCTTTCAATTAGTGAAGATTGGCGACAGCATCATTTCCGCAATAATCATCAACACTGGTGCCCCACAAGGATGCGTTCCCCGTCCTCTAATATACTCTGTACACACATGACTGCAAGGGCACATTTGGTTCTAATTCTTTCCAGAAGTCTGCAAACGACAGCATTGTGGTGAGATAAATCACGACCAATAACGGGATGGAGCACCGGAACGATATGTCACAAGGTCGTAAGTGATAGGAGTAGAGTTAGGACCTTCGCCCCTTCAAGACATCTGCCATTCAATCATGGTTGTTACATCTCTCCCTTGTAATCCCAATCTCCCGCCTTCTCCCCAAAACTTCTGCCATGTGTACAAAGCAAGAATCGATCCATCTCTACCTTAATAATATCCACTGCCTCTGGCTCCAGACCCTTCAGTGGGAAATAATTCCACAATTATTCTTTGGAGCGCATAAGGTTAAGGGGGCACTTGATAGAGGTATTTCAAATTATGAGAGGGATATACAGAGTTGACATGGATAAGCCTTTTCCATTGAGAGTAGGGAAGATTCAAATAAAAGGACATGATTTGAGAATTACGGGACATAAGTTTAGGAGTAACATGAGTGGGAACGTTTTTACTCAGAGAGTGGTAGCTGTGTGGAATGAGCTTCCAGTGGAAGTGGTGGAGGTAGGTTCGATTTTATCATTTAAAATTAAATTGGATAGGTATATGGACGGGAAAGGAATGGAGGGTTATGGTCTGAGTGCAGGTAAATGGGATGGACGGCACGGACTAGAAGGGCCGAGATGGCCTGTAATGCTGCAATTGTTATATGGTTATATATGGTTATATTGTTAATTTCACCACACTCTGACAACATATAGCTCTCGTCAACTCCACCCAAAAAGATTGTCATTTTATTCTGAGGCTATGACCTCTTGTCCGGACTCCCGCACTAGCGGAAACATCCTCTCCATAAACATTCTATCCAGGCATTTCGCTATTCCACATGTTTCAATGAGGTCCCCCTTCATTCTTCTAAACTCCAGCGAGTACATGCCCAGTGCCATCACAGCCGTGGAAGTCATACCCTTCAATGAGACTCGTGGACGAATTGATTAACGAAACTCAGCAATTAGTATATTTTACTGGCACAAGGGGAGAAGTGTCACAGTCAAGGGCTGTGATCCCAACTCTAAAATTCAGTTGGTACAGCAGAGCATTTCCACCAAAAAGATAATTACTAAGGAAGTACAAGGGTGAGGTAGATGGATATGTAAATTACAGAATCTATATTATAACACAAAGGTTGATACTTCTTGGCTGCATAATGAACCCGGTAAGGAGGGCAAACAAGATTAATATGTTAATAATTCTGACACGGGCTCAGCACTGAACACTGAGACATATCACTGGTCTCATGCCTCCAGTCCACGAAGCAAACTTCCACCATCATCCTCTGCTTTCTTCCATGAAGCCAAAGTTCAATCCATTGAGCTATCTCTCCTTGTAAATATATATAAAGGTACGAACTAAAATGTACCACGGCAAACTTTAGACAGGTACATGGACTGGCCATTTTTAGGAATATGGCGATGGGACATGTTGGCCGGTGTGGACAGGCTGGGCCGAAGACGCTGCGAGACTCTATGACTCTATGATTGGATGCTGTGTGCACAAATAATGCACGGACATATTCCTCGTTTGTCCACGGATCTCTGTCATGTGTTCGTAGAACAGATTCATTTTAAGACAAATCCACTTAATACCACTTTCTAACATTATTATTTCGGCTGTTTGATCACACAAGGATAGGTCAACTGCAAATGTCCAATCTTAGATAGTGGATCAGCACAAGGCAAATGTTGAAAATGTTGCCACGGTTGAAAATATATTTGGGCAGTGTGCGGCGGAACTGGGAACTGGTTGTTATGTGAGATGTCCTGGGAATGGGTGATTCAAATAATTTACCTCAGTGTGACGTCAGTGTGGTCAGTGATGCGTCTGGATAAGCAGTGACACCATCTCATTAAATCTGACTGCTATGTTTTACATTAGACACGATGTAAAATAAAGAATCCTTTTTTATTTCAAAAGTTCGACTATAAAGGGTTAACTGAAGTTCAGTATGCACAATTAATCTGGTCTGACATGAGCACTAACTCCATTTTGCAGCTCTATCCACGCTGGCAAACACGGCAGGTGAAGATACATGCATTTGTTATTTTCATCTCAATTAACAATGGTTCGAAATACTAATTACTGTTAATAGCCAAACTACAACATTTGAAACATACTCCTAATGCATTACATTATGTGACCAATGCATTACACATCCAACAGTCCTGCTTTTACTGAGACAATGCATTGCAGTTTTATTGTGAAGGATTTCACTGCTCCAGCTTGTGGCCTGTGGACCCTGGTGCATCCTCGACCTCCACTGCTGCTTTAGCTGGCTCCCCCCCCCCCCCCCCCCCCCCCCCCCGGGCTTCACTGTTACGTTTAAACACCGCTGGCCACTCCGGACCTCCGATGCGGCTGCTGGCTCAGCCGTTGCTGTTATAAACATAGAAACATAGAAATTAGGTGCAGGAGTAGGCCATTCGGCCCTTCGAGCCTACACCGCCATTCAATATGATCATGGCTGATCATCCAACTCAGTATCCATACCCTCTGATCCCCTTAGCCACAAGGGCCACATCTAACTCCCTCTTAAATATAGCCAATGAACTGGCCTCAACTGCCCTCTGTGGCAGAGAGTTCCAGAGACTCACCACTCTCTGTGTGAAAAAAAGTTCTTCTCATCTCGGTTTTAAAGGATTCCCCCCTTATCTTTAAGCTGTGACCCCTTGCCCTGGACTTCCCAAACATCGGGAACAATCTTCCTGCATCTAGCCTGTCCAACCCCTTAAGAATTTTGTAAGTTTCTATAAGATCCCCTCTCAATCTCCTAAATTCTAGAGAGTATAAACCAAGTCTATCCAGTCTTTCTTCATATGACAGTCCTGACATCCCAGTAATCAGTCTGGTGAACCTTCTCTGCACTCCCTCTATGGCAATAATGTCCTTCCTCAGATTTGGAGACCAAAACTGTACGCAATACTCCAGGTGTGGTCTCACCAAGACCCTGTACAACTGCAGTAGAACCTCCCTGCTCCTATACTCAAATCCTTTTGCTATGAAAGCCAACATACCATTCGCTTTCTTTACTGCCTGCTGCACCTGCATGCCTACCTTCAATGACTGGTGTACCATGACACCCAGGTCTCGCTGCATCGCCCCCTTTCCCAATCGGCCACCAGTTAGATAATAGTCTGCTTTCCCGTTTTTGCCACCAAAATGGATAACCTCACATTTATCCACATTATACTGCATCTACCAAACATTTGTCCACTCACCCAGGCTATCCAAGTCACCTTGCAGTCTCCTATCATCCTCCTCACAGCTAACATTTCCCCCCAGCTTAGTGTCATCCGCAAACTTGGAGATATTGCCTTCAATTCCCTCATCCAGATCATTAATATATATTGTAAATAGCTGGGGTCCCAGCACTGAGCCTTGCGGTACCCCACTAGTCACTGCCTGCCATTGTGAAAAGGACCCATTTACTCCTACTCTTTGCTTCCTGTTTGTCAGCCAGTGTCAAGTCTTCTAATGTTTTTGCAGTTTCCCCGCTTGAAAGGGATTTGATTTATCTACCCCGAAATGATGAACTGGATTCACTCAGACCAAACACTTCTTTTCCACCTTTTTTATTTTCTCCTTCTTTTATTTTGGCAGATTAGTCCTTAGCAGTTTTAGTCTTTACCATTTTTGGTCTTTATCAGGTGAAAAACCGGCTGCCAATCGGGTCTGTAGAAAAATCAGTCCTGCTTGCCTTTTCTGGCTCTCGCGGCAGTCTTTTCGGACAGTCTTTTTGATTTACTGATCAAGTTCTCTGCTCGTAAGTTTCTTGTCTCTCCTTCACTGGCTTCTGGTGCTCTGTGCCCTTTTGACCCCCAGGCAGAACTCGGCAGGCTGGGGTTCCGCCCACTTTAATCACTGTCTTGTGATTTCAATTGTAGCATTTCTCTGCTCGCAAGTTTCTTGCATTTCAGTTTGACTTGACACCTCCCACTCGATCTTCCAATGGAACCACTTGGGAGATCGACGCTTTAAAGTCAAACTTTGAATGGGGGTTTGAACTTAGTCACCTGATGCATTTTTGTCTTGTTCTTCTACTGGAAGTAAGACAACCAGCCGCCTAACATCCCTGTGAACTATCGTGGCTTGGATCCTCTCCTTCCCCTGAGTGGAATGCCTTGCCCTTCCTTTCAAAGCTTTTGTCAGAGGAATGGAGTAGCTTGGAAAGATCCGTACATTAACGTCTCTCACGATGCCTTTGCGGTCTGGATTGGATCTGACGACTCTGCCCAGCTTGAATTGCCCCCTCAGCGCATTTTGGTCACTTAACCAGACAATGTCTCCGGCAGTGTCATTTCTCTGAGTGGTATGCCACTTGCTCCTTATAAACAAGTTAGGACCAGCGAGTTGGCTCCAGCTCTTCCAAAACTTGTTCACCTCCGACTGCATTGCTCTAAGTCTTTTGTAGGGGTAGCTGGAAAAGTCAAAAGTCTTGATGTCTCCGCACTGAGATGCTCGGCCAAGCAGAAGAGTATTTGGTGTGATGTACTGAACGCAGTCTTCCCGGCTTTGTATCCTGGCGTCGATTGGACGTTCATTTGACAGGTTGGCTGCTATGTAAAGAGCTGTCTGAAACTCACTATAACTGAGTGACGATTCTTTTCCAAAATTTTGGAGCGCTCTCTTCACAACGCGCACAACAGCTTCCGCAGCGCCATTTCTGTGTGGAGAATCAGCAGGATGGATTTTCCACATCCACTCTGTTCCATTTTTAGCTGCGTTCTCCTCCAAAGCTGCTCTGTCCAGGTTGTCCAAAAACCTATATAGTTCCTCTAAGACTGGTTTTGCGCCAATAAAATTAGTGCCTGGATCTGACCAGATCATCTTGGGGTGCCCACGGATTGCTGTGAATCGTTGATAAGCCATCAGAAACCCTTCACTTGATAAGGTGCTGACTAACTCTGTGTGGATGGCTCTGCTGGCCATACAGCAGAAGACAACTCCCCAGACTTTGAGTTTTACCCTCTTCTTGACGTCATCGTGTACATGGTAGGGTCCAAAGAGGTCTACTGTTGTAAACTCAAAAGGAGCAGCAGGTTCAGTTCTTTCAGGCGGCAGATCACTCATTACTTGTTGACATTTCTTTGCTTTTGCTTTCTTGCAGATTATGCAGTGATCAACGACTTTTTGAGCAATTCTCCTTCCTTTTATGACCCAAGCCTTTTTTCTCATTTTAAGCAAGGTCCCAGCCACTCCGTCATGACTCTCCCTGTGAGCCTCCCGAGCTAGCAGCATGGGCACCCAGGCATCAACGGGTAGGATGGGAACAGCAACTTTATCCTCTTCAAAGCTCTGCACTCTGCCACCACAAACCATCAGCCAAGAATCTTGGTCTTTATAGGCTACCAGTCGATCTGTTGTGGTGCTTGGGAAAGTTGTGCCCAATTGCGCAGCACAAAAAATGTCTTTTAGAGCATTTTCTCTTTCTCTTACTGTAATGACTCCTGTCAAAGAGATGGCCTCCCACTTTGGATTGTTTAGAGCTTTTTTCTTGCTAAGAAACCTCTTCGCTGCTCTCCAAATCCATGCAACTGTCTTGATCAGTCGAGTTAGAATGCTGAACCGCTTGACATCAACAAGGTTCTGAATAGCTGACCCTGCAGGTGGTCTCTTTGGGCTTGTTGGTTCCGGTTCTTGGTTCTCTACTTTGGCTCTTGATAGTGCTGCAACAAAAGCTTTCTTCTGTAACTTGTTGATGTTCTCTCTGGCAGTGGCAGCCAGTTCTTTAGCTGATTTTATTTGCCACTCATTCACAGGCAATACCAGGAACTTCGGTCCATTTTGCCACTCCGAATACTGATCAAGGTCTTGAGGGCTGGCACCTCTTGTGATTACATCAGCGATGTTTTGTGGGCCAGGAATCCACCGCCAGTCCTGAATGTTGGTGCTTGTTTGAATCTCTCCAATCCGATTGGCGAAGAATGTCTGAAATCCGTAGCTTTCTCGCTGTATTGCACCAAGGATTGTTTGGCTATCCACAAGATGATACCACTTCGCCACTTGAATTTGACTGTGTAGCTCAAAATACTTCTTTAAGCGTGAGGCGAACACTGCTCCGCACATCTCTGCTTTAACAGCGTCTCCTCTGTGGTCCAAGGGAGTTAACTTGGCCTTGGATTCCACAAGTCTGACAATTGGGCCATGGTCTGAATCCCATCTCAGGTACATCACTGCCCCGTAGGTGTGCTCACTTCCGTCAGAAAAGGTGATTCCCAAGGGTTCAGTTGCGGAGCAAGAGGGAGTCAGTGCCCTGACGAACTTGACTTTTCCAAGTTGTACGTACTCTTCAAGGAGCTTAATTGCATCCTCCCTGAGTCCATCTGAGAGTGCCATGTCCCATGTGTCTCTGACCGAACAGCTTCCCTCTTTTGCTTCTTGGAAAGCTCTGCGTACCAGAATCGCTCCCTTTTGCTTAACAGGAGCCACTATGCCGATGGGGTCATATAGCCCTGCTACCTGGATGAGAAGCTCTCTTCTTGTTAGGAGATTTGGCGTCTGAGTTTTGATTTGCTCTTGTAGAAGGCTTTGACCAAGCCGCATCTTTTTCTTTCTCTTGGAGAAATTGATTCCCACCATAACGTGGAGCATGTCCTCTTCAACAATGTAGCCCAGACCAAGTGCCTTGTTATCATCATCATGCATTTGGTTTGGTAGGATCATGCTTTTTGTTTTGCTTTTCTTTAAAGCATCACTGTCCTCCTTCCTCCCACTTTGGCCAGACAGAACCCAAGGCTTGAGCTCAAACCCACCAGCTTTTAGGATTCGTTCCACATTTGCTGTGATGATTCTCAACTGGTCGAGGCTGTTGTGAGATGTGAGGATGTCGTCAACATAGCTGTCTTTCTGGAGTACTTGCTGATCATCCTTGAGGTGGGTAAAAGAAGGAAGATTAGCAGTCTCACGCATTGCCAACTGTGCAATGCACCCCGCAGGTTTGTCTCCGATGTTCACTCTTGTGATAGCATACTCTCCCAGCTCCTCGTCCTCGGAATCTCGCCAGAGGAATCTGTGTAAGTGTACTTCACGGTCCTCCAACCAGACTGAGTTATACATCTTCTTTATGTCTCCCAGAGCAGCATAGATTCCGCCTCTGAATCTGAGGAGGACGGCGCGAATTTGGTTGAGGACGTCTGGACCTTTCATCAGCAAATCATTTAAGCTGACACCATTGCACTTTTGGCTGCTGTTCCACACTAGTCTCACCGGGGTTGTGACAGAGTGGGGGTTTGGAGCAATAAGGTGACTCACATACCACACTGGTCCCTTCCAGTTTGCAATCATGTCTTCGGACAATTTGATTGCAGCCTTTCGGTCCACCATGTCGTGCACCTGAGCTGTGTAGGCACTTTTCCATTCAGGTTCTCTGGATAGCTGCCTCTCCGTCCTGAGAAATGTGGCTTCCACTGTCCTTTTATTATTTGGTAGAGAAGCTGGGTCTTCCAACCAAGGATAGCTAGCATGCCAATGTGGGTCTTTACTGTGACGGTCTCCTGTTACGTAGGTGAGGCCTTCCCTTACCACTTCGAGCTCTCTCTCTTCAGCAAGAGTCATTTATTTTCCGCCTGGCTGGCAGTTTCCACAGCGGCAACCCCCGCACTTTGGCTCGCATGCTGCTCCAATGCTATCCCACTTCCACCAATCCAAGAAGTCCCGATTGGCGGTTGATGTGCGTGACTTCTGAACTTTGACGGCGACCTGTCCGTTTGGTGAAAGTTCCTCAGGGACTGGGGCAGTGAGCTCCTCATACTTTAAAGCAGCTGCTCTCATTGATCTTGCGAAGTGTGTTTTGGACATGTGGGCTGACATGGTAAGCTTCTCAAACAGCTCAGGATGACAACCTCCAAAAGTCTTTCCCAGTGGTCCATCCCACAGAATGAGATCTCCAACAGTTCTAATCCTCTGAGGCGCTAGCTGACCTTCTCTATGGCTTATGAGCAAATGTATCTCTTTTGGTCTCACAAGTTCCTCAAGTGGGACGTCTGGAAAGAACTTTTGCAGCTGCTGTGGTGTCACATGTTTGTGAACATCTGCAATGCTGTCCAATCCATAACAAACTAACTGGTGCGACTTGAGTGTGCCCTTGGGAGTCTTCACTCGGATCTTTAGAAGGTAGCGCATCGTCTCTACGTGGACCTTCATCCCCCCAACTCCATGGACGATAAGCGTGATGTCTTCACTCCTAAGCCTTGTGAGTTATGTAGTTGGTATCTGAAGCCAAGTCAATTAATGTCCCAACCTTTTGTCCAGCATTTGCTATGACCTCCAAAAGCATGATAATCACTGGATGCTCTTGCAGTCCGCCTTCCTTTAGGAGGCTTGGCTGATGCTTTGCAGTGTTGAAGGCTCTTGATGCAGTGTTCGAGAACACATCTCGGCATTGTTTTGCCAACTCTGGTGGAAGTTTGCTGAAAAACGCCTCTTGGTCCACTGTATATTTCTATTTGCTTTTATCTTCCTCTGGACCAAATTTACTCCTTCTCTGATCCACACTGCTTTGGGGGCCTTCAACACTGCAAAGCATCAGCCAAGCCTCCTAAAGAAAGTGGACTGCAAGAGCATCCAGTGATTATGATGCTTTTGGAGGTCATAGCAAATGCTGGACAAAAGGTTGGGACATTAATTGACTTGGCTTCAGATACCAACTACATAACTCTATCCACATCAATACTGAACCCCCAATGCCGTGTGCTTTAAATGTGTATACTAATCTCTTATGTGGGACCTTGTCGAACGCTTTCTGGAAGTCCAGATACACCACATCCACTGGTTCTCCCCTATCCACGCTACTAGTTACATCCTCGAAGAATTTCGTAAATCCATGCTGACTTTGTCCAATGATTTCACCACTTTCCAAATGTGCAGCTATCCCATCTTAAATAACTGACTCTAGCAGTTTCCCCACTACCGATGTTATACTAACTGGTCTGTAATTCCCTGTTTCTCTCTCCCTCCCTTCTTAAAAAGTGGGGTTACGTTTGCTACCCGCAAATCCTCTGGAACTACTCCAGAATCTAAAGAGTTCTGAAAGATTATCACTAATGCATCCACTATTTCTAGAGCTACTTCCTTAAGTACTCTGGGATGCAGCCTATCTGGCCCTGGGGATTATCGGCCTTTAATCCATTCAATTTACCCAGCACCACTTCCCGACAAACCTGGATTTCACTCAATTCCTCCAACTCCTTTGACCCGCGGTCCCCTGCTAGTTCCGGCAGATTATTTATGTCTTCCTTTGTGAAGACGGAACCAAAGTAGTTACTCAATTGGTCCGCCATATCCTTGTTCCCCATGATCAACTCACCTGTTTCTGACTGCAAGGGACCTACATTTGTTTTAACTAATCTCTTTCTTTTCACATATCTATAAAAACTTTTGCAGTCAGTTTTTATGTTCCCTGCCAGTTTTCTTTCATAATCCATTTTACTTTCCTAATTAAGCCCTTTGTCCTCCTCTGCTGGTCTCTGAATTTCTCCCAGTCCTCCGGTATGCTGCTTTTTCTGGCTAATTTGTAAGCATCATCCTTCGCTTTGATACTATCCCTGATTTCCCTTGTTATCTACGGATGCTCTACCTTCCCTGATTTATTCGTTTGTCAAACTGGGATGAACAATGTTTGTACTTCATCCAAGCAGTCTTTAAATGTCTTCCATTGCATATCCACCGTCAACCCTTTTAGAATTAATTGCCAATCAATCTTGGCCAATTCACGTCTCATACCCTCAAAGTTACCTTTCTTTAAGTTCAAAACCATTATTTCTGAATTAACAATGTATCTCTCCATCCTAACGAAGAACGCAACCATATTATGGTCACTCTTGCCCAAGGGGCCACGCACAACAAGACTGCTAACTAACCCTTCCTCATTACTCAATACCCAGTCCAAAATAGCCTGCTCTCTCGTTGGTTCCTTTCAAATGTTGATTTCGATAACTATCCCGCATACATTCCAAGGAATCCTCTTCCTCAGCACCCCTGCCAATTTGATTGACCCAATCTATATGTAGATTGAAGTCACCCATTATAACTGCTTTGCCTTTGTCGCACGCATTTCTAATATCCTGTTTGATACCATCTCCAACTTCACTACTACTGTTAGGTGGCCTGTACACAACACCCACCAGCGTTTTCTGCCCCTTAGTTTTTCGCAGCTCTACCCATACCGGTTCCATATCCTGCAAACTAATGTCCTTCCTTTCCATTGCGTTAATCTCCTCTTTAATCAGCAACGCTACCCCACCTCCTTTTCCTTTCTCGCTATGCCTCCTGAATATTGAATATCCCTGGATGTCCAGCTCCCAGCATTGGTCACCCTGGAGCCATGTCTCCGTGATCCCAACTATATCATAATCATTAATGGCTATCTGCACGTTCAACTCATCCACGTTATTACGAATACTCCTTGCATTGAGACACAAAGCATTCAGGCTTGTTTTTACAACTCTCTTACCCCTTATACAATTATGTTGAAAAGTGGCCCTTTTTTATTTTTGCCCTGGTTTTGTCTGCCTGCCACTTTTATTTTTCACCTTGCTACCTATTGCTTCTACCCTCATTTTACACCCCCCCCTGCCTCTCTGCTCTTGTACCCAGCCCCCTACCACATTAGTTTAAATCCTCCCCGACAGCACTAGCAAACACTCCCCCAAGGACATTGGTTCCATTCCAGCCCAGGTGCAGACCGTCCTGTTTGTATTGGTCCCACCTCCCCCAGAACTGGTTCCAATGCCCTAAACATATGAATCCCTCCCCCCTTGCACCATTTTTCAAGCCACGTATTAATCTGCAATATCCTCCTTTTTCTACTCTGACTGGCCCGTGGTACTGGTAGTAATCCAGAGATTATTACCTTTGAGGTCCTACTTTTAAGTTTATCTCCTAGCTCCCTAAATTCATCCTGTCGGACCTCATCCCTTTTTTTACCTATATCGTTGGTGCCAATATGCACCACGACAACTGGCTGTTCACCCTCCCCTTCCAGAATGTTCTGCAGCCGTTCAGTGACCTCCCTGACACTTGCACCAGGGAGTCAACATACCATCCCGGAGTCTCGTTTACGTCCGCAGAAACGCCTATCTATTCCCCTGACAATTGAATCCTCTATTACTATTGCCCTTCCACTATTCCCCCCCCTCCCCTCATGTGCCGCAGAGCTACCCATGGTGCCATGAACTTGGCTGCTGCTGCATTCCCATGATGAGCAATCTCCCTCAACAGTGTCCAAAATGGTATACCTGTTTAGGAGGGAGATGACCGCAGGAGAGTCCTGCACTACCTGCCTATTGCTTTGCTGGCTATTGACCACCCGTTCCCTTTCTGTCCTCTTACCTTTTACCTGTGGTGTGACCAACTCGCTGTATGTGTTGTCGACGACTTTCTCAGCATCGTGGATGCTCCAGTATGAATCCAGCCGCAGTTCCAATCGTTCAAAGCGGTCTGCCAGGAGCTGCAGCTGTACACACTTCCTGCAAACGTAGTCACTAGGGACACTGACCATATCCCTGATCTCCCACATGTTGCAGGCTGAGCAAACCACGGGGCCAATCTCCACTGACATATCTTACTCCCAATTTAACTATATTAAATATTAAAAAACACAAAACTTTATCCTTTAAACTTTACTAATAAATACTGTACCCTTAACTCCCAGAATCCTTAACTCCCAGAATCCTTAACTCCCAGAATCCTTAACCTGAAGGCAGAAATGTAAAAATGTAAACCAATCAGAGGCTTCCCCCAGACTCCTTCTCTGGAACGTTGGAGATTTTGGTGTCAGGTACTCCTCCCCTCGCACCAACGGCTCCCTGGGCCTCTGTGAAAACAAGCCCCGAGGTGCATCTTATACTCACTTATAGCGCAGGTACTCCTCCCCTCGCACCAACGGCTCCCCGGGCCTCTGTGAAAACAAGCCCCGCGGTGTATTTTATACTTACAGCGCAGGTACTCCTCCCCTCTCACCAACTGCTCCCCGGGCCTCTGTTGCCTCCGCTGGCTCTCGCTGACTCCACGGGCTGGCCTCCCAGGCTGGCTTTTACTGGCTTCCCGGGCTAGCTGTTCCTGCTTATTTCTTCTGCTGGTCCCCACTGCTCCAAACGTCGGGACTGTGGCTCACTCGTGGTCGGCTTTCTCCACTCTCGGCCGTCTCCCGCGACCGGGCTTTCTCCGCTTTCTTCCACGACCGGGTTGACTGTTCCCGGTTGGGCTGAAGACTCAGCCTCTGTCGATTGCTCTGTGGACCTGTCCGTGGCATACTCGGTACAAGGCATTCACCCAACGTTGGTGGATGATACTGGGGCTGTCCGTGAGCTACATGGTCCTCTTTTGTCGGTGGCTTGTCCAGACCTGTCCGTGGCCTTCACGGTACCAGGCCCCCAACCGTCGTCTGTGGCTTCTGCTTGGGCTTGGCTGTGGGCTGCACAGCCCTGGATACATTCCAGTTAAGCTGACACCGTGCTTGGTGACCCTTACAGTCCCTGCTTGTTTTCCTAGCTCTTCCCTAAGCTATTGCTTCCCGTTCCTACTTTTTTTCTTTTTGGCGCCAATTCATAACCATTTGGCTTGGTGCTGTTCCACTTTGTTTCCAAATACAACTTCTATTTTTAAACTTGTATTCGATTCTTCTAGCTGGCCTTGTTCTTATCTTCGTTCTTTTATCCTCGCCGCCAATTGTTGTGTATTTGGATGTTTAGAACAGACTTCAATACGCCTCGGACACGGGAGTAATCTTACAAGTTTCTTTACTGCAGGACGCCACCTTCAGTCTCCCCGTGCACTTGCGTACTTGCACATGATATCACAAGACACTAATTACATATGATAATTATCACATACCTAACGATGAGCATGGCTGATCATCCCAAATCAATACCCCGTTCATGATTTCTCCCCATAATCCCGTTATTCCATTAGTCCTAACAGCTCTATTTAAATTTATCTTGAAAACATTCAGTGAATTGGCCTCCACCACCTTCTGTGGCAGAGAATTCCACACTCACAACTCTTTGGGTGAAAAATATTTTCCTCACCTCAGTCCGAAATGGCCTACCCCTTATTGTTGAACTGTGACCCATGGTTCTGGACTCCCTTAGTCCAGTCCCTTAAACATTGTATATGTTTCTACGATCCCTTCTCTTCCTCCTAAATTCCAGTGAATTTCTCTGAGCTCTCACACACTCAGTCTGTGTTTCTGTGCCTATTTATCAATTAATTCAAGGGATCCATTCTCCGTTCCTGCTTTGTTTGTCTGGTACACATGCAAACTGAAAGAAACACTTCAATAATCATCGCCATATTGAAATGACCAACGTATATGACAGACAAATATATCACATTGTTGTCTAATCTGCAGCTTTGAAAAAAATCCACACCTATTGATGTTTAATTACTTGGATTTCCAAGCTAGAGTTTAGTTTGAGGACAGCGAAGCACCTGTTGGACACTTGCGATGGAGATCAACGATGCACCTCTATTGTTAGTGACACCACCACCCATATACAGTATCGCCACTGATGTGCAGTCAGTGATGTGTCTGCTATGTGGCTACAACTGGGGAGGCCAATGACAGAGCACATTAGAGATGACAGAACCAGTTATTCCAGTGGTGTGTCAAATGGGTGGGTAACAGGCCTTTCGGCCCGACGTGTCCATGCAGAACGAAGCGCCTATCTATGGTGATCTCATTCACTTGTATTTGTCCCATTTTCCTCCATTCATATCCAAGAAACAGCTCTCCAAATGCTGTTTATTTGCTGTGATGGTATCTGCCCCCACCGTTTCTTATGTAAAGATTGCTCCACCTTTGGTGTGGAATACCCGCCCATCATTGGTGAACAGGGGGATGAGTTGTGATATTTTAATGGCGATTGAAATAATAAGAGATATGGATCGGGTCAACGAATAGAGTAGGTGAATCAAGATCCTGGCGACAGGTTTAAGATGAGGGGGGAGATTGAATAGGAATCTGAGGGTTCATTTTTCACACAAAGGGAGTGAAAAATCAGTGATGGGTCTGGATAAGCAGTGACATGATCTAATAGAATCTAACTGGTATGTTTTACATTTGATATGTAAAATAAAGAACCATGTTTTGTTCAAATGTGTGACTATAAAGGGTTAACTGAAGTACAGTATCCATAATTAATCTCATCTGTAATGAGCACTAACTCCATCTTGCTGCTCTAGCCACGCTGGTACACACGACAAGTGAAGTTGCATTAATTTGTTATTTGCATCTTAATCAACTAACTTGCCTCTCTCCGGCATATAATTGAAAGAAAAACACATAATGCGGAAAATTAAAGTGCAGCTTCAGATCTGAGAAAGGGGGAGATAGGTAACTGTGCCCTTCGTCCAGTGGGGAATATTTGTAATAAGTCCCTGCTCATTTAATTGTTTATTTCAGTTTGTGCCGGTAGTAGCTTTAAACTGCACGATAGTAGATATGCCCTCTTGATTTAATTGATAAATAAGCACATAATAAATTCTGCGTGTGTGGCAGCTTTCTGTGCACCGCTGTGTAGACAGTCTAGGCGGATGAGTTCTTAATTTACACTCAGACCGAACTTGCTGTCTGGTCTGTGGATTTGAATTCACATCTACCTGTCGACTGGTCTGAAGTTGTCCACTACAAAATAAAACAAAACGATTGAACAGAGCCACAGCTAGTGTTCACCGGCTGGAACTAAAACAACGTTTCTACTTCTCAAATTCCTGTGTGAAAACGACTGACGGATTAATGTGTTAATATTTTGTTAAATAAAATGTATTCATTTATACATGAATACGCCTGCACCTATTGTCTATTTCCATTGTCTAATGCTGTACACACCGACAACCTTCCTCACTACCGGCGATCCATTAGTCATCCGCAACGCCCGCGTAACACTCTTCCACCAGAGTCTGAAGAAGGGTCTTGACGAGAAACGTCACCCATGCTTTCTCTCCAGAGGTGCTGCCCCGCTGAGATATACCAGCAGTTTATGTATACCTTCTATTTCAACAGGCATCTGCAGTTCTTTTCTACCCCAACCACAACTCTCTAGTACCAGTTCTGAATCAAAACGATCAATTAAGCATGACATTCTGTCTCTTGAATCAACCCACCATTCAAGGCCTGATCCAATGCTAAATTCCATTAAAACATTATCACTGACCTGTCCATATTTGTCAACCTTGTCAATTGATTGTTGAAGTGTACGTTCCTTACGACACTTAAGAAATTGAATCTAGACTTCCGGTGGCGCTCTAGGAGAGACTCGCGCCAACTAGCTCCGGGGAAAAAACGCTAAAAACGGGGGGAAAAGACAGGTTCTACCTGCTGAAAACCAAAGATCTTAGAGCGGAGCAAGATGGGCTACTCCTGCGAAATACAATGGGCTGACGTGTAGTCCGCTATGGAGGGGGTCCTAGGCATTTTTCCCCGCCCATTTTAGTAACCGGAGCCTACCTGGCCCGTCCCGACTCGCAGTGTAATCAATGTTGCG
Organism: Amblyraja radiata; assembly: GCF_010909765.2. Lineage (NCBI taxonomy): Eukaryota > Metazoa > Chordata > Chondrichthyes > Rajiformes > Rajidae > Amblyraja > Amblyraja radiata. Next base: position 228,812 of record NW_022630174.1, read on the forward strand.
GGGCACCAGTTTGTGTGTATGATTATAGGGTTAGATTCATAATTCTGTCAGTTCATACTTCTTGTCAAGAATAAAATTTGACTCTGGAAATTTTTATTTTTTTTAATATTTTATTTTATTTGAAGTAAGTACAGTCATATGGCACCAAAGTGCCTAATATATATTTTCATAATACATTTTATGTACAACTTCTTTTTTTTTTTTTTTACATTGAAAAAAGATTAGAATAAGAAAAATAAGTTAGGTAGTAAAGGATAGAAAGATGTGAAATATATAGTGTGTGAAAAAAGAAAACGAGTAAATGAAGAAAGTTAAGAGAGAAAATAGAGAAAATAAAATAAAATAAAAAAGAAAAGGAGATCATCATTTATAATCTTGACCAACCCTCGTCCAGTCCTGAAACAGTTATTTTTTTACAATTGTGTTGCACCATATGATTCCAAAAAACGACGAATGGAGACCAACTCGTTATGAATTGGTCTGATTTATCCAGTAGGAGGAATCGCATTTCCTCAAGATGAGCGGTGTCCAACATACTTGCAATCCACATTTTAAGCGTTGGTATTGATGTACCCTTCCAAAATTTAAGAATTAATTATTTGGCTATTATTAAACCATAGTTAAGGAATAGATTTTGAGATGTGTTCAATTTATTCCCATCTTCCATTACGCCAAATATAATCATTTCAGTATTAGGTTCCATTCTTGTCTTGAACAATTTTGTAAATATTTCAAAAATATCATTCCAAAATCTATAAAGTTTTATGCAGGAAACTAAGGAGTGTGTTATAGTTGCCTTTTGGGCTAGACATTTATCACAAGTGGCGGATATATTTGGATGAAATGTGTTCAATCTTGTTTTTGAATAATATAATCTATGTACAATTTTAAATTGAATTAGATTATGTCTTACATTAATTGAACATTTGTGAATATATATCAGGTATTTTTCCCATTTAACCTTCGTAATTTTTATCATTAGTTCCCGTTCCCACTCTTCTCTAAGTACCTCTGTCGATGGTAGGTCTATATTTAGAATACTATTATATAAATATGATATTAATTTTTGTGAGTCAGCTTCAATATTCATTGCTTCTTCCAATAAGTCAGGAGTTACTTTTTGATACCATTGTATATATTTTTTCACGAAATCGCAAATCTGAAGATATTTAAAATATTGGTTGTTTTTCAATTTAAATTTTAATTGTAGTTGTTGGAATGATAGTAGGTTTCCCATTTCGTACATATCCCCGATCCTTCTAATTCCGAGACTTTCCCATTGGTTATATGTCTTATCAATAAGAGATGGTTTAAATAAAGGCTTATTCGCTATTGGCATTAACAGTGATAGATTTCTTAATTTTAAAGATAACTTTATTAGTTTCCAAATTCTTATTGTACCATATATAATTGGGTTCTTCTTATACGTTGTGTTATTCAGTATTTTTGGGGGAGAAGAGGATCGTTCCTATATTACAAGGATGGCAATCCTCCTTCTCCATTTTTATCCATTCTGTCTGTTGGGTAGAACTATCCAACCAATAAATCATATTCTTAATATGCACTGCCCAGTAATAATACATAAAGTTCGGAAGTGAAAGTCCCCCGACCTCTTTTGGTTTACATAAGTGTTTTTTTGTGATTCTATGTGATCTATAGTCCCAAATATAATTAGTAATATTTGAGTCTAATTTTTTTTAAACATATTTTGGTATATATACTGGTATATATTGAAATAGGTATAGTAATTGTGGTAGGGAGATCATTTTTATTGCATTTATTCTACCTAATAATGATAAGGGAAGTGTTTTCCAAAATTTAATCCACGTATTAAGTTTATTTAATAAAGGTATGAAATTAGCGTTGAATAATGCTTTATATTTTCTAGTAATCTGAATACCCAAGTATTTAAATTTTTCTGTTGCGATTTTAAAGGAGAACTTCAGTAAATGTGTAGGTTATTGAGGTTTTAATGTCATGATTTCACTTTTATTCCAGTTTATTCTATATCCAGAAAAAGATCCGAATTCCTCTATTAGAGACATAGAAACATAGAAATTAGGTGCAGGAGTAGGCCATTCGGCCCTTCGAGCCTGCACCGCCATTCAATATGATCATGGCTGATCATCCAACTCAGTATCCCGTACCTGCCTTCTCTCCATACCCTCTGATCCCCTTGGCCACAAGGGCCACATCTAACTCCCTCTTAAATATAGCCAATGTACTGGCCTCGACTACCCTCTGTGGCAGGGAGTTCCAGAGATTCACCACTCTCTGTGTGAAAAAAGTTCTTCTCATCTTAAACTCTTAAGTTTAATAAATTTGGTATGCTCGTTTGTGACTTTGTAATATATAAAAGTATATCGTCTGCATATAATGAGATTTTATTCTTTGAGTCCCTGGTATTATAGCCCTGAATATTCGGATGAATTCTTATACTTTCAGCCGGGGGTTCTATCATAAGGGCAAATAGCAGGGGTGATAGTGCACATCCCTGCCTATTACCCCTTGATAGTTGAAATTTTTGAGATAACATGTTATTAGTTAAAATTCTTGCCATTGGTTTATCATATAATAATTTTACCCATATTATAAAATTCTCTCCCATATTAAATTTTTGTAGTACTTTATATAAGTATTGCCACTCTACCTGATCAAATGCTTTCTCTGCATCCAAAGAAATAATTGACATATCTTCTTCCTCTACTTTATGCGAGTACATTATATTAAACAGGCGTCTCAGATTATTAAATGAGTATCTTTTAGGTATAAACCCCGTTTGATCAGGGTTTATCAATTTACTAATATATTTGCTTAATCTTCTTGATAAAATCTTTGCTAAAATTTTCTGATCTGTATTTAAAAGTGATATAGCTCTGTACGAGCCCGGGTCTTCTAAATCTTTATCTTTTTTTGGAATAAGCGTAATAGTTGATTCTGTTAGTGTTTCAGGTAGTTTGTTTTCTTTAAAAGCATGGGAGTATAAATTAAATAAATAAGGGGTTGTTATCTCCTGAATTTTTTTTATAAAATTCATTATTAAAACCATCTGGTCCCGGTGTCTTACCATTTTTCAGCGATTGTATTGTTTCACCTATTTCTTTGATTGTAATTTGAGTTCCTAGTTCCTCTTGTTCCAAAAGGTCCAATATTGGAAGATTACAGTTATCTAGAATTTTTTTTATTTTACTATCTTCTATTTTAATTTTAGATGTATATAAGTTTTGGTGAAATTGGGCAAATCTATTATTAATATCTTTAGGTAGTATTAGTAATTCACCTTTCTCTGATTTAATTTTGGTTATAGTATTTTCCTTTTCTTGTTTTTTCAATTGGCGAGTTAAAGCTTATGTGGTTTGTCACCAAACTCAAAATGTTCCTGTTTTGTAATTTGCAATAGTCTTATTACTCTTGCCGATAAAATTCGATTAAGTTTAAATTTCAGTAATATTATCTTATTGTGTTTATCTGTCGTGGAATCTTTGGCAGTATCCAACTCTAACTGTCTGATTTCTTGTTCTAACAATAATTGTTCTGTCTTATTCTTTTTATTTTGAAAACTTTGATATGAAATTATAATTCCTCTCATAAATGCCTTAAAAGTTTCCCATAATAAAGAAGGCAAAGTACCTGGTATATCATTTGTGTCGAAAAAAAGTTTCATTTGTTGTTTTAAATATTGATAGCCTTGCACGTCATTTAAAATATGTGTATTAAACCTCCCAAAACATTTTTTACCCGGCATTCCCTCAAATTTTACTGAAAATGTCAACGGAGAGTGATCTGAGATACTACTAATGTGGTATGTTGGGTTGTTTGTATATGGCATTAATTTCATATCCACTAAAAATAATCAATTCTTGAATAAGTTTTATGCACCGAAGAGTAAAACGAGTATTCCCTTCCAACTGGATTAGCAGATCTCCATACATCTATTATATTAGTATTTTTTATATATGTATTTAGAAGTTCGATAGTTTTAGATTTTAAATTACTCTTCTTTTGTTTTGCTGATTTATCTAGATATGAATCTAAAACACAGTTAAAGTCCCCCCTATTATCACATTTTGGTAATTAAACTCTGATATTATGTCAATAATTTTATCAAAAAATTGGGGGTTATAAAAATTCGGAGCATAAATATTTATCAAAGTTAGTGGGGTTGCATAAATTTCACCCGAAACTATAATATATCTTCCCTCTTTATCTGATATGGTATTCTTTAATTTAAAAGGAATACCTTTCCTAATAAGAATAGCTGTACCCCTAGATTTAGAAGTAAATGAGGAGTAGTATGTTTGGCCTATCCAATTCGCCTTTAATCTTATTTGTGTTTGTTGTTTCATGTGTGTCTCCTGCAAAAACACTCCCTCTCCCCGGGCCGCACACTCCCTCTCCCCGGGCCGCACACTCCCTCTCCCCGGGCCCCACACTCCCTCTCCTGGGCCGCACACTCCCTCTCCCCGGGCCGCACACTCCCTCTCCCCGCTGCGGAAACAAAGAACCGATCTTTGGCCGGAAGCAAGATGGCGGAACAAGATGGCGGAGCAAGATGGCGGGGACTGGTTGCTAAAATGAGTCCTATAATCACCCATGAATCCGCCCATGAGCGGACAACACCTTTGCGTGAGAGTAACCCATCTTGCTCTGCTATAAGATCTTTGCTGAAAACGGCACCGATTGTTTAGCAGTAAGTTCATGACGTCATCAGTCGCGCGACACCGGCAGTATGTCGACACAGCATACTCCCCCTCCCAAGGGGAGAAAAACCGGCAGGGCTAAAGAAGTAGGCCCCACTGAAGCCTCGGCCTCGGTTTTAACAGCATCCCACAACTTTTCCCACTGAGAGTAGGGAAGATTCAAACAAGGGTACATGACTTGAGAATTAAGGGACAGAAGTTTAGGGGTAACATGAGGGGGAACTTCTTTACTCAGAGAGTGGTGGCTGTGTGGAATGAGCTTCCAGGGAAGGTGGTGGAGCAGGCTCGTTTTTATCTTTTAAAAATAAATTGGATAGTTATATGGACGGGAAAGGAATGGAGGGTTATGGTCTGAGCGCAGGTATATGGGACTAGGGGAGAATACGTGTTCGGCACGGACTAGAAGAGTCGAGATGGCCTGTTTCCGTGCTGTAATTGTTATATGGTTATATGGTTATATGGTTATATATCCCAAGATGATATCTCAGATAAGAAAAAGACTGAAATGGAAGAATTTAAAAACATTCTTGCACAGGCAATCTCTAATTTAATGGAAGAACTAAAACATTTTAGACAGAACTTCAATGAAGAGCTGAAATATTTAAAAAATGAAATTAAAGAACAAATTAAAGAAGAGGTTACAGACACTGTACATGAAGTTCTGGAAGACTGGAAATTAATTATAGAAGAAAATCTGACTCAAAATATTGAAGACGTAAATGATAAACTGAATTCGATGGAATCTAGATTTGATTCTAAGTTGGAACCTATTCTCCAGACATTAAATAAACACCAAGAGATTGTAAAGAAACTAGAGGAAATTGCTGAGACATGCACCGAAACTACAAAAAAACTTATCGCAGAGAACAAACGCCTATCAAAGTTATTGCATCAATAACCTATAAATGTACTGACTTGGAGGGACGACAGAGGCGTCAAAATTTAAGAATCGTGGGCGGCCAGGAAGACAGAGAGGGGAGTCGTGACCCCCGTGAATTTGCTGCAGATCTACTGACAAAAGTCTTGAACCTGGATCAAGAACAATTACTTGCCCGAGCAGACAGAGTATCGAGACGTCGCCCAAGGGAGGGCACCCCTCCAAGACAACTGATAGTGAAGGTGCAATATGACCATGGTTTGGATGATATGATGAAGAAAAATTGTCCAAAGCATAAATCTCGTATTTGAAGGAGATAAGATTAGTATATTTAGAGATTATCCTGTGGAAGTTGCCAAGAAGGGAGCGCTGTTTACAGAAACAAGAAGAATACTGAAGAACATAAAAGATTTGAGATACAGACTGTTATACTTCGCAACATTAAGAGTTACCTTCAAGACGAAGGAACACTTCTTCATCAAGCACACAGAAGCAATTGAATTTGCCAAGAGTATCGAGGATAAGACCGAAGATTGAATAATATTCAACACTCAACACTTACCCGGATATTGTTATCCCGCAGAGAAGATATGGAACTCTAAACTCTAAACTATTATATTTAAGAGCTGCCCAAAATCTGCAACAAGAATTGGGCAAATATCTTGCTACTGATATATAATATTTACATTTTACTACTAATTTCTAACAACTATTAATAATCATGAATACTAACTAATACCAATTATTGCTAACTGGATCAACTAAGAATTAACTAAAAGTATGAAATATAAATAAAGTGCGATCCAGGTATTCTATAATTAAAAATGTATAGTGGTTCTCTCTCTGATATTTTTGAGTTTGAGTATTCCTTGACAAATGTTTATGTTATACGAGACTAACATTTCAATTTGAGACTAATAATTATATCATTAATGGAATATAACCATTATTTCCTTCCCCTCCCCCATAAATTGCTTGCACTGGAAGGGACAGTAGGGAGCTAGTATTTATTTATTTTTACCAAAAGCTACGGAAGTCCTTAGATGCTTAGCCACATTAGGGTGTCTATCACTAACTACACTAATCTTAGCTGCAGTTTTTTTCTTTTTCAACCTTTTACACTTTACTAATACATTTTTTTACTACTTCTTTTACCTTATATATTTTATTTTGTATTTGGAATGGAATTACATATTTTATTCAGGGAGATATGTTCGGATGGAAAACAGACAAGACTTAAAATTCATCTACCTGATGTTCGAGTATAAGGTAGGGTTGTGTGTGCTGAGCCATCTGCTCTAACCACTCTAATCACAAGATGCAAGACGTGAATATGAAAATTGGGGGTGAAGGAATCAAATTCTGTAGTTGTAATGTTAAGGGAATTAATTAACCTATTAAGAGAGGCAAAGTGTTAGCTCATTTAAAATCATTGAAAACAGATATAATATTTCTCCAGGAGACACACCTGAAAAAGGAAGCACAACATAGATTGAAAGCAAAATGGATTGCCAAAGCGTACCACTCCACATTCTCACATAAATCTAGAGGGGTTGCAATATTAATTCGTAAAGGTATACCCTTTAAACATATATCAACGATAGAAGATATTGAAGGCAGATATATTGTAATAATAGGGGAGTTATACTCAAAAAAGGTGACTCTCCTTAATGTGTATGGACCAAATGTTGATAGCCCCCTGTTTTTTTAAGAGAATACTTAACAATATCCCGGAATGTACATAACAAAACTTAATAATTGGTGGAGACTTAAATTGTACATTGGATGCTTATTTGGATAGATCATCAACTCAAAGAAAACTAAAATCCCAATCAAAAGAATTTCTAAACTCATATATTAATACTACCAACATTAAGGATGTTTGGAGAATTGAAAACCCATCGGGTCGAGAATATTCATTTTACTCACCAGTACATAAAACCTACTCAAGGATAGATTATGTTTTAGCAGACTCAAAACGTATCCCATTTACCTATAACTCGCAATATCATAATTTCATAATCTCAGACCATTCTCCACTAACATTTATGATTAAATTAAACGGAATGGTAGAGCCACAGTCACAATGGAGACTTAATCCCCAAATCTTAAAAGAAAAGTTATGTAATGAATACCTCGTAAAACAGGTTAATATGTTTTATGAGGATAATGATAGCCCTGAAATCTCTGCTTCCCTTCTTTGGGAAACATTTAAAGCATTTGTGCGAGGAGCATTAATCTCTTCTCAATCATATCTTAACAAAGAGAATAGGGCCAAACAACATAAATTGGAAACGGAAATAAGGCAGTTAGACATAGAAAATGCATAAGCACCATCCCTGATAAAACACAATAAAATTGCAGTACTGAAATATAAATTGAACAAGATATACTCAGACCAAGTTATAAAACTTTATCAACATACAAAACAATTAAATTTTGAATTGGTGATAAACCACACAATCTATTAGCGCGACAACTTCGTAAACTGGACGGGGAAAAAACATAGAAACATAGAAACATAGAAATTAGGTGCAGGAGTAGGCCATTCGGCCCTTCGAGCCTGCACCGCCATTCAATATGATCATGGCTGATCAGCCAACTCAGTATCCCGTACCTGCCTTCTCTCCATACCCTCTGATCCCTGCATCTAGCCTGTCCAACCCCTTAAGAATTTTGTAAGTTTCTATAGGATCCCCTCTCAATATCCTAAATTCTAGAGAGTATAAACCAACTCTATCCAGTCTTTCTTCATAAGACAGTCCTGACATCCCAGGAATCAGTCTGGTGAACCTTCTCTGCACTCCCTCTATGGCAATAATGTCCTTCCTCAGATTTGGAGACCAAAACTGTACGCAATACTCCAGGTGTGGTCTCACCAAGACCCTGTACAACTGCATTAGAACCTCCCTGCTCCTATACTCAAATCCTTTTGCTATGAAAGCTAACATACCATTCGCTTTCTTCACTGCCTGCTGCACCTGCATGCCCACTTTCAATGACTGGTGTACCATGACACCCAGGTCTCGCTGCATCTACCCTTTTCCTAGTCGGCCACCATTTAGATAATAGTCTGCTCTCCTGTTTTTGCCACCAAAATGGATAACCTCACATTTATCCACATTATACTGCATCTGCCAAACATTTGCCCACTCACCCAGCCTATCCAAGTCACCTTGCAGTCTCCTAGCATCCTCCTCACAGCTAACACTGCCCCCCAGCTTAGTGTCATCCGCAAACTTGGAGATATTGCCTTCAATTCCCTCATCCAGATCATTAATATATATTGTAAATAGCTGGGGTCCCAGCACTGAGCCTTGCGGTACCCCACTAGTCACTGCCTGCCATTGTGAAAAGGACCCGTTTACTCCTACTCTTTGCTTCCTGTTTGCGAGCCAGTTCTCTATCCACATCAATACTGAACCCCCAATGCCGTGTGCTTTAAGTTTGTAAACTAATCTCTTATGTGGGACCTTGTCGAAAGCCTTCTGGAAGTCCAGATACACCACATCCACTGGTTCTCCCCTATCCACGCTACTAGTTACATCCTCGAAAAATTCTATAAGATTCGTCAGACATGATTTACCTTTTGTAAATCCATGCTGACTTTGTCCAATGATTTCACCACTTTCCAAATGTGCTGCTATCCCATCTTTAATAACTGACTCTAGCAGTTTCCCCACTACCGATGTTACACTAACTGGTCTGTAATTCCCCGTTTTCTCTCTCCCTCCCTTCTTAAAAAGTGGGGTTACGTTTGCTACCCGCCAATCCTCAGGAACTACTCCAGAATCTAAAGAGTTTTGAAAGATTATTACTAATGCATCCACTATTTCTGGAGCTACTTCCTTAAGTACTCTGGGATGCAGCCTATCTGGCCCTGGGGATTTATCGGCCTTTAATCCATTTAATTTACCCAACACCACTTCCCGGCTAACCTGGATTTCACTCTATTCCTCCAACTCCTTTGACCCGCGGTCCCCTGCTATTTCCGGCAGATTATTTATGTCTTCCTTAGTGAAGACGGAACCAAAGTAGTTATTCAATTGGTCCGCCATATCCTTGTTCCCCATGATGAACTCACCCGTTTCTGACTGCAAGGGACCTACATTTGTTTTAACTAATCTCTTTCTTTTCACATATCTATAAAAACTTTTGCAGTCAGTTTTTATGTTCCCTGCCAGTTTTCTTTCATTATCTATTTTTCCTTTCCTAATTAAGCCCTTTGTCCTCCTCTGCTGGTCTCTGAATTTCTCCCAGTCCTCCGGCATGCTGCTTTTTCTGGCTAATTTGTACGCATCATCCTTCGCTTTGATACTATCCCTGATTTCCCTTGTTATCCACGGATGCACTACCTTCCCTGATTTATTCTTTTGCCAAACTGGGATGAACAATTTTTGTAGTTCATCCATGCAGTCTTTAAATGTCTTCCATTGCATATCCACCGTCAACCCTTTTAGAATTAATTGCCAGTCAATCTTGGCCAATTCACGTCTCATACCCTCAAAGTTACCTTTCTTTAAGTTCAGAACCATTGTTTCTGAATTAACAATGTCACTCTCCATCCTAATGAAGAACTCAACCATATTATGGTCACTCTTGCCCAAGGGGGCACGTACAACAAGACTGCTAACTAACCCTTCCTCATTACTCAATACCCAGTCTAAAATAGCCTGCTCTCTCGTTGGTTCCTCTACATGTTGATTTAGATAACTATCCCGCATACATTCCAAAAAATACTCTTCCTCAGCACCCCTGCCAATTTGATTCAGCCAATCTATATGTAGATTGAAGTCACCCATTATAACGGTTTTGCCTTTGTCGCACGCATTTCTAATTTCCTGTTTGATACCATCTCCAACTTCACTACTACTGTTAGGTGGCCTGTACACAACACCCACCAGCGTTTTCTGCCCCTTAGTGTTTCGCAGCTCTACCCATACCGATTCCACATCCTGCAAACTAATGTCCTTCCTTTCCATTGCGTTAATCTCCTCTCTAATCAGCAACGCTACCCCACCTCCTTTTCCTTTCTCTCTATCCCTCCTGAATATTGAATATCCCTGGATGTTCAGCTCCCAGCCTTGGTCACCCTGGAGCCATGTCTCCGTGATCCCAAATATATCATAGTCATTAATAGCTATCTGCACATTCAACTCATCCACCTTATTACGAATGCTCCTTGCATTGAGACACAAAGCCTTCAGGCTTGTTTTTACAACACTCTTACCCCTTATACAATTTTGTTGAAAAGTGGCCCTTTTTGATTTTTGCCCTGGATTTTCCGGCCTGCCACTTTTACTTTTCACCTTGCTACCTATTGCTTCTACCCTCATTTTACACCCCTCTGTCTCTACGCTCACACATTTAAGAAACCCTTTCCCTTTAACTCCATCCTCCACTAGCCCATTCGACACCCCACCCCCCTTATTCAGTTTAAAACCACCCGTGTAGCAGTGGCAAACCTGCCTGCCAGAATGCTGGTCCCACACCTGTTAAGATGCAATCCGTCCCTTTTGTACAGTTCCCCCTTACCCCAAAACAGATCCCAGTGATCTAAGAATCTAAATCTAAATCCCTGCCCCGTGCACCAGTTCCTCAGCCACACGTTCAGGTCCCGTATCTCCCTGTTCCTGCTCTCGCCAGCACGAGGAACTGGTAAAACAATTTACAAAATTAGAACAGACAAGAGAGAAACACTAACATTGCCTAAAGATATTAATGATAGATTTTTACAATACTATCAAAAATTGTACTCATCTAAAATGACAGAACAACCAGCAGGAATGGAAACATTTCTGCAGAAATGTAAGATTGTGGGTTTAGATTAGAAAGAGAGAGAATCACTAGGTGCTGAAATTGCGATAAAAGACATCGAAGAGTCAATTAAATCTTTAAAAAACGGAAAGGCTGCAGGTCCTGATGGTCTAAGCTCTGAATTTTATAAAACATGTTATGATCTGGTTTCTCCACGCCTACAGACACTATACAAATACGCTTACACTCAACAGAAACTCCCAGAAACTCTAAATGAATCTACAATCATACTCATACCAAAATCGGATTAAGATCTTGAAGACCCAGGTTCACATAGAGCAATAGCCCTTTTAAATATTGATCAGAAAATATTAACTCAAATTCTATCTCATAGATTGAGTTTAGTGATTAACAAATTAATACACCCCGACCAAACAGGTTTTATTTCAAAACGTTATTCATTTTATGATTTGAGAAGACTATTCAATATTATATACTCCAATAGAATTCCTAATGCAGATCTAGCAATTATTTCGTTAGATGCTGAAAAAGCATTTGACCAGATAGAATGGCCATGTTTATATTCGGTGATGGAAAATTTTCAATTGGGAGAGAAGTACCGTACATGGGTTAAATTGTTATTCTCTAATCCAACAGCTAGAATATTAACAAACCAAATGTTATCAACTAAATTTAACCTCTCTATAGGTTGTAGACAAGGATGTTCACTGTCCCCACTATTATTTGCTCTTGCAACCGAACCCCTTTCGCAGAAACGTTAGAACCCATACAGGAATATACGGATATAACACTAGAGAAACAAGGAATAACATTTCCTTATATGCAGATGATGTACTAATATATATTACAAAGTTAGAAACAAGTATTCCAAATCTATTAAATTTAATAACTCAATTTGGTCAGTTCTCAGGATATAGAATTAATTGGAATAAAAGTGAAATCATGCCAATAACAAAACTCAATCTACATACATTACAACAATCCCCTTTTAAAATAGTTAAAGATAAATTTAAATACTTAGGAATCTATGTAACTAAGACATATACTTCTTTATTTAAACTAAATTTTCCACCCTTACTGAATAAACTACACAATAATATGCAATGCTTGTAAACACTTCCCATGTCATTGCTTAGTAGAATTAATGCTATAAAAATGATCGTCTTACCGCAACTACTGTACCTATTTCAATGAATCCCGATATATATCCCCAAAACTTTTTTTCAAAAAAGTCGACTCCATTGTTACACGTTTTATCTGGGATTATAAGAATCATAGAATAATTAAAACACATATATGTAAGTCAAAGATAAATGGAGGTTTGGCCTTTCTAAATTTCTTGTTTTATTTTTGGGCAGTCCATATTAAAACCATGAATTTCTGGCTGGAAGAAATGGATCAACAACCAGATTGGTTAAGGATGGAAAAGGAAGACTGTTTACCTTTTGAAATTGGACCGATCATATTTGCTACAACAAAACTGCACAAAAAAACCTAGAGGGAAAACCTCATAATACATAGTGGAATATGAATTTGGAAACAATTTTTAAAAGTTTTACAATTGAATAATATACCACTATGCCTTCCCTTTGTAAATAATCCCTTATTCAAACCATCCTTTTTGGATAAGGGTCTCACACAATGGAAAAGTTATGGAATTAAAAAGATTGGACATCTTTATGGGAAAGGTACTTTTCTTTCATTTCAGGAGTTACAACAGAATCATGGACTGCACTCAAATAATTTCTTCAGATATCTACAAATTAGAGATTATGTTAAATCTAACACAAGCCTACAGGACTAGGGAACCAGAAATCCTTGATGAATGTTTGAACAAGCATCCTAACACTGAAAAATTAATAGCTTATATTTATAACACCCTCCTAAACAACGAGGTACCACCGACGGAACCATATAGACACACATGGGGAAATGAATTAGGTCATCCTATAACGAAAGATTTGTGGGACGAAAGTTTACAACATATACATCAATGTTCGTTAAATGCCAGACATGCTTAAATACATTTCAAAGTCTTACATAGATTACACTACTCTAAAATAAAACTAAATAGAATATTCCCACAAATCTTTCCTATTTGTGATAAATGTCTACATCTAGATGCTAATTTAACACATACGTTTGCAAATTGTATAAAAAGTAAACATTTCTGGACGGATATTTTTGAAATAATTTCAGGTTATTAATACAAAACTGCATCCAAACTCAAAATTAATAATATTTGGAATATCAGAGAAAAGTTTAACACTCACAATAAGCCAAAGAAATTTCCTCGACTACAGTATAATTACCGGGAAACAATTAATATTACAATTTTGGAAAGGCCCTACGACCCCCACAATTAAAATGTGGATTGTGGAAATGTCGGAGACCCTATATCTATAAAGAATTAGACTTGTCTTAATGGACAAACAAGATCTTTTTGATAAAATATGGGCTCCATTCATTAATTATCTGAAGGGATAGATTGGCCCGGCACGAAAACCCAACTGAAACTTGAACTCAGGATTAGATGCAAAGTCACACTTTATAACCTACGAACCTATCTCCATTGACGTATTTTAAGTAATCCATTGCACCTTTTTTGTTTTGTTTTTGATATTTTTAACTCTTTTTTCTCTCTTTCTCTCTTTTTCTATATAAAAAATATATATACTAGAAGCAGAAGTAATTGACAATTGAAAATTTTAATAATGTATGACTGATGTATATGAAAAGTGTTTTTACTATAATTTGTAACTATACTTTATAATATGTCTACTTCTAATAAAAATATATATTTTTTAAAGAAATTGAATCTACGCACTGCGGCATACCCTGTCAATGTGATTACACTTTAAATCAATTACCAGGACGAATCCATTATTCAGATAGCTATCTGAGAACTCTCTTCATATTTGGCCCTCTAAATCTGGTGGACTGTCGAGTTATTTGTAACAGAAACCGATCAACTGGTCATCAGACTACAACCATATAGCCTCGTTTGACGTTTCCCCCAACGACGGCGTTTAGGATAAAGGGAGATTATTGATTTTAGTGCAAAGTTTTTATTTTAGGGCAGAAAATGAAGTTTTGGACTAAATGCGAACCTATGCAATATTGCTACAGGATCATACAGGTAAATGAATTACCATTTAAAGGAAAGTCTAAAAACGATCAGAGATTTATGGCGCGACATTACGTCGTTTAAATGGGCCAAATGGATAATTCCCGTATAAAATCGTGAGCGGCATCGCAGGATGTTCCGAGAATATTGTGGAATTATTTAAATCATGAAGCCAGATGGACACAGATTCCTGTCATTTTATTACATTCTATGTTCTGACAGATGGGGCACCGCCGATCTATCCCCGCAGAAGCCGACTCGTCACACATTATATCTGCGAAATTAAGTCGACTTGATAATGCAAATCCGTTTGATACCCACAGAGTGAATTACAATTTTCAAAACGTATCACACATGAATTCAAATTGCTTATAATATCATTTGAAGGGTTAAATATATTGCATTACTGCACAATGTGTAAAAATAGTTGATCCTAATTGTTTGTTCAGTGACTGTTGCTGATGTGACTGAGGAAGACGCTAATTGCCGCAATCGTCATCCGTAATGTTATATAAAATGTACCCGCAACAGAAAATATAGCGAGTTGTAACGTGTTGTACAACTGATCGCTACTTCAGCCAGACAATGGAATATCCAGTAATTTACACCGTGATGAGAATTTATTACCCAGTTCTTGCAGCAGCAGGTGATCCTGGTAAAGTGCTGGATCTTGGTGCTATTGGTGTTCATCCGTCTTTATATTGCGCTTTCTGCACCGTAGAATACTCCTACCCCGCTATCTATGTTTTCAGGTCATTGCATGAATTGTGTCGGTGGCAACTGCAAAGGGAACATTTTTTCTATGGATTTTAATTTATGTTACTTGCATAATCGCCCATGCGGACCATAATGCCCCATTTATACTAGTACCACCTGCCAGCGCATCGCCCATATGCCTCTAAACCTTTCCTATACGTATTTTTACGGAAGAGAAATCATCTCTCGAATACTCAATTGCATGTTTGAGGTGATAGCCAAGAAGATGGATGAAGGTTGGGGTGTAAACGTTACCTATATGCATAGTGGTAAGATTTTTGAAGCGTTCCCGCATGGCAGGTTGATCCAGAATGCTAAAACACAAGGGATGTGCCGCTTTATAATAAACTGGACACAAAATTGACTTGGTTGGTAGAAGGCACGGTACCGGTTTCGGATTAGGTTTGTTGTTGTCTCATGTAACATTGGACAAAGTCAGCATGGCTTTATGAAGGGCAAATCATGTCTGACGAATCTTATAGAATTTTTCGAGGTTGTAACCAGTAGAGTGGATAAGGGAGAACCAGAGGATGTGTTATATCTGGACTTTCAGAAGGCTTTCCACAATGTCCAACATAAGAGATTAGTATACAAACTTAAAGCACACGGGATTGGGGGTTCGGTATTGATGTGGATAGAGAACTGGCTGGCAGACAGGAAGCAAAGAGTAGAAGTAAACGGGTCCTTTTCACAATGGCAGGCAGTGACTAGTGGGGTACCGCAAGGCTCAGTTCTGGGACCCCAGCTATTTACGATATATATTAAAGATTTGGACGAGGGAATTGAATGCAACATCTCCAAGTTTGCGGGTGACACGAAGCTGGGGGTCAGAATTAGTTGTGAGGAGGATGCTAGGAGGCTGCAAGGTGACTTTGATAGGCTGGGTGAGTGGGAAAATGCATGGCAGATGCAGTATAATGTGGATAAATGTGAGGTTATCCACTTTGGTGGCAAAAACAGAAAAGTAGATTATTATCTGAATGGTGGCCGATTAGGAAAGGGAGACATGCAACGAGACCTGGGTATCATGGTACACCAGTCATTAAAAGTAGGCATGCAGGTGCAGCAGGCAGTGAAGAAGGCGATTGGTATGTTAGCATTCATAGCAAAAGGATTTGAGTATAGGAGCAGGGAGGTTCTACTGCAGTTGTACAGGGTCTTGGAGAGACCACACTTGGAGTATTGCGTACAGTTTTGGTCTCCTAATCTGAGGAAAGACATTCTTGCCATAGAGGGAGTTCAGGTAAGGTTCACCAGACTGATTCCTGAGATGTCAGGACTTTCATATGAAGAAAGACTGGATAGACTCGGTTTGTACTCGCCAGAATTTAGAAGATTGAGGGGGGATCTTATAGAAACTTACAAAATTCTTAAGGGATTGGACAGGCCAGATGCAGGAAGATTGTTCCCGATGTTGGGAAAGTACAGAACAAGGGATCACAGTTTAAGGATAAGGGGTAAATCTTTTAGGACCGAGATGAGGAAAACATTTTTCACACAGAGAGTGGTGAATCTCTGGAATTCTCTCCCGCAGAAGGTAGTTGAGGCCAGTTCATTGACTATATTTAAGGAATTAGATGTGGTCCTTGTAGCTAAAGGGATCAGGGGGTATGCAGAGAAGGCAGGGACAGGATACTGAGTTGGATGATCAGCCATGATCATATTGAATGGCGGTGCAGGCTCGAAGGGCCGAATGGCCTACTCCTGCACATATTTTCTATGTTTCTATGTTTCTATGTAACGATGTACAGTGAAAACCATTGTTGCTCTTGATATCCAAACTTATCATATAATACTATTACATGTCAGATACTACTTTTAGAACATCTATTAACAAACCACTGATTCCCATACTATCTAGACCACATTTCTTCTCAAACTGATTCATGTAACGACTCAATCACCTAGTCCCAATTCCTCCGTCTATGCCGCATCTGCGCCCATAACTGGTCATCGGAGATGTCCTCAGTCTTTGGGAAACTGGGGGTCCCCCCTTCGTTTATAGAAGAGGCCATATCGAGTGCTCCTCCCGCAGCCCCGTTCTTGCTCCCATCTCCCAATTCGCAAAAAGCACCGCGTGTCCTCACCTTCCACACCATCAGCCGTCACACACAGCATATAATCCTCCAACAACTTCGCCACATCCCACGGGATCCCACTACTGGGCACATCTTGCCATCTCCACCCCTTTCTGCTTTCCACAGAGACCGTTCCCTCCGCAATTCCATGGTCAACTCGTCCCATCCCACCCATAAAACACCCTCTCTCCAGGTACTTTCCCCTGCGACCGAGGGTGATGGTACACCTGTCCTTTTAGCTCCCTACGCGACTCCATCAAAGGACACCGACAGCCTTTTTATGTGAGGCAGAGGTCCACCTGCACCTCCTCCAGCCTCCTCTATTGTAATGGCTGCTTCAGATGTCAACTCCTGTACAGCGGCGAGAACAAACGCAGGTTCGGTGATCGTTACGCTGAACAACTCCGCTCAGTCCGCCTTAACCTGCATGATCTCCCGGTTGATCAGCACTTGAACTCAACGTCCCATTCCCAATCTGACCTTTGCTCCATTGTCAAAGGCCCAGTGCAAATTGCAGGAATAAAACCATATAGTTCGCTTGGGTCGTAAACACCCCAGCGATAGGAACATTGACTTCTCGAACATCAAATAGCCCTTGCTTTCCCTCTCTCTGCAACCCCTCCCCTCCCCAGTACCCCCACTAGTCATACTGTCTCCAACTACAGTCCATCTCTGTTCCGCCCACTCCACAGACAGCAGTCTCAAGAGGGTGTTGACCCGAAACGTGACCCATTCCTTCTTTCCAGAGATGCTGCCTGTCCCGCTGAGTTACTCCCGCATTTTGTGTTTACCTTCATATGACCATATAATCATATAACAATTACATTCATGTCCGATAATACCGTACATACATATAATCCGGTCAAATTCAAGTACAATAGCCAGGGCACAGGAACACATATCGTTTCCATAGTTCTCAGCATTGTTGCGCATCAGTTCCACAGCCGAACCCTAATGTCCACAATTGGTTGTAGGTGAATAGGACAGTATCCTAACTTATGGAAGGGTCAGTCAGACATCTGATAACCGGTGAAAAAGCTGTTCCTGAGCCTGGCACTGCCCGATTGAAAGCCTCTGAACCATTTGTCCGATGGGAGAAGGGAGCCGTTAGTGTAAACGGCGTGAAATATATATTAGATTAGATCGGTTACTGTTCCGCTGAGGTGTGAGGATAGAAATTCTGGTCGGTGTGAATGACTGGTCTACACCTACAGCTCCCTGCAATATCTTGCAGCTCCCTGTCTTGGGAACAGCTGCTTCCAAAGTATGTTCTGATGAAACCCAACGATGCTTTCTCTGGTGAATCTGATGAATCTGTAGTAGTTTGCAAGAGTCACCAAAGAATGCCGATGTTTTTCATTATCCTAAGGAAA